>NW_009646736.1:4316787-4347971 GCF_000708025.1 Charadrius vociferus | reverse complement strand
GGGGTTGTTTAATCTGGAGAAAAGGAGGCTGAGGGGAGACCTTATCGCTCTCTACAGCTACCTGAAAGGAGGTTGTAGAGGGGTGGGTGTCGGCCTCTTCTCGCTAGTAACAAGCGATGCGACGAGAGGAAATGGCCTCAAGTTATGCCAGGGTAGGTTTAGATTGGATGCTAGGAAAAAGTTCTTCACAGAAAGGGTTGTTAAGCATTGGAACAGGCTGCCCAGGGAAGTAGTAGAGTGGTAGAGTCACCGTCCCTGGAGGTATTTAAAAGACGGGTAGACATGGTGCTTAGGGACATGGTTTAGTGGTGGGTTTGGCAGGGTTAGGTTGATGGTTGGACTTGATGATCTCAAAGGTCCCTTCCAACCTAGACAATTCTATGATTTTATATGCCACTATGTAGGAGTGTACCAACAGTGAAAACACAGCAACTATAGAACTGCCATCCAGAGAGGTCATAAGACCTAACAGCCTAAAGGCAGATTTTCAGAGATCACCACTGGAATTTGGCACTTCAGGAGATATCAAGAACTGAAATTTTTGACCTTGGCTCATTGACTCTTCAGTTCTTTGTTATATTCTGGTTGTATCATTTTAAAATGCATGAAAGTCATATAAGACTTGGGCCATATCTATCTATTGTACAAATCTTTGATACTTGTATCATCATTAAATTAATTAATTTTAAATTTAATTAATTAATTTTAAATCTCAAAATAAGTTTATCAGAGAGGGAAAAATGCTAGGTTTATTTTTTTCTTTCCTGCCACACAGAAGACTCTTCTCTGTCATTAGGGAAGACAAAATTACATTCCTGTTTAAAATAGCCAAAGATGACACAATGATGTTATTTCATTATGCAAGATACGATCAGAGCAAAAAGGCCAGGCAAAGGGCCAAAGGTCAAGAAGACCGCAGTCAGTGACAGCTCCAGAACTGTTTAAATATCATATAGATATCAATTAAAAAAAAAAAAAAAAAAACCAGAAAGAGGCACGGACTTCTTGTTTTTACTTGCGTAAGAATGGGTATCCAGTTTTGCAGTCCCAGTTCTCCTTGTCTGTGTCCTAAAAGGCCCTGAACTCCAGTCCCAGGAATGCAACCTCACGAAGCAGTTCCCACATTCACATTCTTGTTTTCTCAGTTCCCATTTGCTGTAGAGAGCAGGGTTGACTCCTAATCTACAAAGCTAAAAGTCTAATACAATTTGCCATACATAAAAGACTTCCCTGAAGTCCACTTCACTTGCAATTCTAAATATCAAAATCCAAGCTAATTTAGAAATCCTCCAAGCAGAAGTGATTTTCCTTGCCATTAGTAGGCACTTTTATGTTTCCCTGAGGCAGATGTTTAAACTTTGTATAAGAACTTTGAGTATCCCTTACCGTCAATAGTATCTGTCAGACTGTGAAACCACTTTTCTTAATGCTTATGTGTCATCATAGAAGTAATTTCCAAATTCTGTTACAGAATTTTAAGGCAAATAATTACAGCTTGGTTGTTAAATCAAAACATCTCAAACAGGGTACTGATTTACTGTAATTGATTCATCTTTATAATACATGAATGAAATCAAATTCAGCAGTCACAAGTTCTGAAGAGTCAAATAGATACATATGATAGGGATATTACTGTTTAGTCACTGGTATCCTGAAAGATAATGATTTTAAATCTTGTTGCCTGGTTTTAAACGCTATAAAGTGTCAAAATCAAGTGACACTTCCCAGGTGATAGGTGTCACATCCTTCCATGCCCCACCATTGTTGCAATTTTCAGTTACATGCTAGCACACTGCATATTTGTATCTATCAGTAAAATTTATTGTTGGACTCTTACAGGGAGATCCAGGAGAAAAAGGGCCCCCAGGTCCTCCTGGAGCTGTTGGAACTCCGCTGCTTCCTATAAAAGGTTATAGCTAGTCTTAACTAGTCTTTCTCCTGTATGAAGTGTTTTGTAATGTGTTTGAAAGCAATCACTAGAGATTCAGGGGACAGGACTGTAAAACATTATCTTCCTAGTGGCCACATTCTGTGTTTGTTTGTGTCTCACTGATCTTACTAGAACTATGTTAAACATTCAAGTTTCAGATTAAATGTTCACTTGAAAGATCTTTATGCATACAGTCACAGCTAGATCTGCAGGACTACCCCTAGTTATCGGACCTATGCATATTGAGGAAAAAGCTATGAAAATAAGCCCATGCTGGATAATGGATGGCAAATAAGAAAACTGGGCGTCCCTTTGTAATTTAGAATTCCTGTTTTCAGAATTGCCACAAAACACAGATTTTAGACTACAATTAAGCTTCCTATTGCATAGCAGGGGTGAAATTCTGGAACTCGTACTCCCAACAGAACACCTGTCAATCTTCCTACCTAACCATCAGGCTGGGTTTTTATGTCCCAGCTCCCTTTAACCCCATCTTTATAATCTAATTGATGAAAAGGTGTGTGGAAGTTCTTACCTCATAGCAGAAGGCAGCGGGGAAAAGCCAAGCCTGCTGCCTGGAAGGGATTTACTTTGGCATCTCACACTTGGGGAACCTGTATTGTAAAAATGTTTCAACAGAGAACTTATAAATTGTATTTCTAGTGCAGCAAATGCTGACCGTGAACACAGAAGTAAGTTACAACACAACCCCAGTTCAGAAGAAGCTCCCCATTAGATAGGGGCTTTATCCAAAAATCAATTAAATTTGTTTTCCATTGGCTTCTGTGTATTTCTAGACCATGCAACAAAAGCCTTAACCCCATGCTAAAATCTCAAGTAACACTTTAAGTTAATCATGTGCATGGTGTTTGAGTGGATACATTCTTCAGAGTAAGAGGCCTTTAGCAGAATTGTTTGAGAACAGAACTACTACCAATATCTTGTTTTTCCAATGTAATGAAGCTCTTTATATCTGATTCAGGTTTTATTTATCACTATGTAATTGCAATTTTAAAATTTATTCATTATCACAATTTTGAAAATACAGTTTTTAAAATTTTTATAATTTCAGCTAGGATGATCCTGAAATGACCTCCCTGTGTGCAGTGCCAAATGTGCATAACAAGAGATGCACATTTATTTTAAATGCTACATGTATTTATTTTTGGGCAAGCACTTCTCTTGGCATTCTGAAATATGTAGCACAAAGATACTACTACAGAGTGATGAAGACTTAAAACTGTGCCCATGAAATGGGCAGGAATCCGTAGAAAAGTAACCGAATCCTCCCACCTTAAAATTAAATTGTTACACATTTAAAAATGTTTCATAAAGACAAAAGAAGTTACTGTATTTTACTTTTGTGTAGTTCCCAAATTATAATTTTGGTTGCACTTTAATTTAGATTTAAGCTGTAAATTGCGTAAGGTGTTCAATTCACATGTTTTTATAATTCTGTGTAGGTCCACAAGGAGATCCTGGATTTCCGGGTCCTGCTGGTGATCTGGGGTCAGTTGGACCAACTGGTCCTGCAGGCCTGCTAGGAAGACCAGGAGATGATGGAGCAAGTAAGAGAAGTAGGGAATAACATGTAAACTATATACCAGTAGGAGAGAAAGCAGCCAAAAGAAAACTGTTCTTTGTTCTTGCCTGATGCAATTCACCAACATAAGGATTTGAGCTCTACAAAGAGTTCAGTAAAAGTATTTGCTCTGCATTTAGTGGACAAAAAAAGGACCAAAATGATACAAGCAGAACATTAGGAATTACTAGAACAGGAACAGAAGACAAAGCAGAATGCTGCCGTGCAGTGTAAATACGTGGTATGTCTGTATATGGAGTGCTGCGCTCAAAAATTCTATTCTCCATCTCAAAAAGATACAAAGGAAGGTGAGAGGATGACTTTGCTCTCTATAAGGAACTAGATTAACTGAGATGTCTGGAAATGAGATAATGGAGAGGAGGAAAAGAAGCATTTGAAGGTCTAAAGCAAGAGCCTCTTTTCCTGGAAATCCTAAAGATTTAGGTCTTCGTTATATAGAAACTCTTCTTGAGGCCAGTTCTGAATGGCCTCTAGTTTCCTCCTTGGTACCTTGTAGTAATTGTTACTATGAAGCTGTATGGGCCATGTACCCTTGTTTTCTTTATAGGTCTGCCTGGCCTGCCAGGAGTAAGTGGGGCACCAGGACCTCAAGGTTTTCAAGGTGACCCTGGTTTTCCTGGAACAGGTGAATCTATTCCAGGAAGACCTGGATTTCCTGGACCACCAGGCCTACCAGGACAGCCCGGAAGACAAGGCTTACCTGGACTACCCAGTAGGTTCAACGAGAATTTATATGGCAAGAATATCATTCTGCATATTAATAGATTCATTGCTTTTGTTGCTCCTACAAAAAACATAGAGGTGAAAAGTGGATTTTGACAGATATATCAAACTTAACATGTGACATAGAAAACTTGTTTTTCCAATTAGTTGTCGGTCATTGAGATGTCAAGATTTTCAGTTTTCTGAGTGATTTAAACCCACAAAGTAACATATATGAAAAATGTCCCTAAAAATAATCACCTAAAGTTAAAAACACAGCAAACTGGGGAGGAAGCCCAGATCAGCACACTTTGGTAAAGAAACAAGAGTCATAAAATTCTACAGTGGAAAAAGAAAGAAGCAGTGGCAATGAAAAAACCACATGTCAACATCAACTCTAGCCAGACTGACTCTTGTAGTATGATCTATAAGCAACAACTCGTAAAGGATTTCATAATATCTCTAGCTTTTCACGTGAGGATAACAAGATAAGGGAGAAAAGAACACAGGACCTAAGTTGTGGAAACAGTCAACCTGATTTATACTAGATGTACAATTTGTTTTTTCAAAGGTGTAATCTGTACTGACAGAGGGACTCCTGGAGAACCTGGAGCAAAAGGTCAGATAGGCCTTCCAGGAAGAAAAGGTGAAAAAGGAGAAAAGGGTAAGTATGCCTGGATAGGAACAATTTGAATATGCCAATGGAATCCTGGGCTGCATAGGGAAGACTGTGTCCAGTAGGTCGAGGGAGGTCATTCTCCCCCTTCTACTCGGCACTGGTGAGGCCACAACTGCAATACTGTGTCCAGTTTTGGGCTCCACAGTTCAAGAGGGACAGGGAACTGCTGGAGAGAGTCCAGCGAAGGGCAACCAAGATGACTGAGGGGTTGGAGCATCTCCCTTACGAGGAAAGGCTGAGAGAGCTGGGACTCTTTAGCCTGGAGAAGAGAAGGCTGAGGGGAGACCTTATTACTACTTACAAATATCTAAAGGGTGGGTTGAAGGAGGATGGAGCCAGACTCTTTTCAGTGTTTCCCAGTGACAGGACGAGGGGCAATGGGCACAAGTTGGAACATAGGAAGTTCTGTTTAAATACATGGAAAAAATTCTTTACGATTAGGGTGACAGAGCACTGGCACAGGCTGCCCGGGGAGGTTGTGGAGTCCCCTTCTCTGGAGATTTTTTGGATGCAGTCCTGAGTAATGTGCTCTGGGCAATCCTGCTTTAGCAGGGGAGTTGGACTAGATGATCTCTTGAGGTCCCTTCCAACTCTGAAAATTCTGTGATTCTGTGAATGAGACCTTTGCCAGATAATGTCAGACCTAAATTTGCCAGAAGTTTATTGTAACTTGGAGGATAAGGCCCATCAAAGTGTGGAATTAAATGGCCTGTTAGCACTGGGACTTCTAAGTCAGTAGAGTCATGTCAGTGCACCAGTTATTCAGCACTGTAAAAAGATAGTGATAACGCTTTGTACTCCTTTGAAGGCCATAATGAGATAAATTGTGCACTACTCATACAGAAAAGAAGGGTAGTGTTACTTTTTGTGTATCAATTTTGCAACTGTTTCAATGTAATTTTGATGCATTCATGTAGGAAATCAAGGCCTCTGCTCGTGTAGTGTTGGTCCTCCTGGTCCCCGTGGTATGCAAGGACCTCCAGGTACTCAAGGAAAGAAAGGACAAATGGGATATCCAGGAAGACATGGAGAAAAGGGCGATCCAGGCTTATCTGGTGCAATGGGATCACCAGGGCTTCCTGTGAGTAGTTTTCATGAGCTTAAATAAATAACACCAAGTTACCACTTAGGCAGGAGGCATTTAAGCAGAGTGGTGGAGAAATTGCCTTGGAAAACTATCTGAAAGTTTTATCTACTGTTGCTTATTACAGTCTTGTTGGAGGATGCATTTTATTAGCTTCTGTCTGATTTCTCTTGCGGCAGTGGGCAGAGTTTTACACTGAGGGACAGAATCCCACACTGTGGGGTGGTGAGGAGGCTTAGGAAAACTCGTGTATGTCCTATAAAATAGGATAAAAATTTTTGCTCTTGATTTAATAGTTCTTAGAAGGAAAAATTACTATAATAATCAAATTAAAGACTTCATTTGCTTGAGTAGCTTCCTTGCGATCTAACAATTTCATTTCAAGTTCCTCAAGAGCAGAAACTGAATTAGCTTTTTGGTAGTAAAGATTCTGAGCACTAGAATCATTTGACATCAGCATACAATGTTAATTTTTTCTTAAGACCAGTTCATTCCAGTATTAACAAATCTAACATCCAGTTTTTCATGGGAAAACCCTATAAAGATTTTCTCACAGCAAGATGGAAGGAAGAAAATAATTAAGAAGTATTTAAAAGGTACCATTAGGTCAGACGTGTATTTATACTTTCATATTGGCTGTCAGCAGGATTAACAAACAAGGTAAATTTGAGCCCAAGACCTAGATGTTTTCTGGATCAATAATTTACTGGGTGATGATTGTTTCCAAACTCAGTGCTATTATTTAATGTGCTTCATATAGTTTACCTTATTCCCCACAGCGAGCAGTAATTCCAAACACCACTTTAACTTCCTTAGAAGTACATTATAAGATGATTTATTGGAGTTGCTGTGATTTTGATCCACTTGTTCTGGTCTGGCATGTAGACTGTACATGCAGGATGCTGCATACCAAAATGATGCCAAATAGAGGTTGTTTTTTTTAGTATACTTCCTTGTGTGTGAAAGCAATTTCTGTGAAAATATAGGTAGATATGCTTGGCTTTATGACTCTCTTTATGTGGGTTTTTTTTTTGTTTGTTTGGGTTTTCTGAAGTTTTGTTTTGTTTTGATAGCAGAACTCTTTTTCAGGTGAAGAATAGCTTAAAAGTTTCCAGAACGTTTTCTTTCAAAAGAAAACAAAACAAAACAAAACAATTGTGAGACTGAAGGAAGCAGGTGGAGGGGCTCTGTCATTCTAGTTCCAATGGTTTCATTACAAGCTTTGCATTTGGTTTTATTTTTTTCTTTTCTTTGTTATTTTTGAAAGTATGTTTTAGCCCTTGTGATTCTAAAGTAAATCTTGAAGCCTTGTGCTGAACACTGTGGTGTTCTTAGATTACTTAAGTGAGAAACAAGGACTAAGTAATCGGTTTGGAAAGAAGTAATTCAGTTCAATACAGAAGTGCTTTGGTCTAGTGGATTTCCTACATATATATACTTTTCTCATTTTTCTGTTCTCTCTTCTTCCCAAATAACATTTAACTTTTCAAAAACTAATAACTCATCACTGCCAACTTAAAGATCTAGACACTTTAGCAAATAGTCATTGCTTGTTCCAGATACACCACATTTTCCAGAAGTCTCCTGCCTGTTTTACAATTGTCATCATTTACAATCACTTTACAAATTGTATTTTCTCCACCTGTTTCTTAGCGAAAGATTTTGAATAACAGAGGAAACTGGCTAAATAATACCCCAGTTTTTCAACCCTAGTGGCCTTTTACTTCTGTGTAAATTTCACATGGTAAAATATATTTACCCACGTATACTGTTGCAAGATCAGACCTTTACCAGTATGCAAACTGCACTCTACTTGGAGAGCTAAGAGCACAAATCAGCATAAAACTATAGAAAATTACTTATTTTCCCCTTGAAACCTATCAAGTCATAGATTCTTCTGACAATACCAGGTACTAGACATAGATTAAATTTTTTTATTGGCAGCTTTGTAGGCTTTCACTCAGAAAAAAAAGCATCACTTACCTAGTACTGTGTTCACTTCTGGGAGGACAGCCTCATCCAGCAGTCACCACACTCCAGAGAATCCCTTCCTGTGTAGCCTCAGTGGACTGTGGGTTGAAGTCTGCAGAGGGAAGAGTTTGTGAATTGTTTGCATCTTAATATTCTTGCATTTACAGCCACAGCCGTATACAGCCATGGACCTGATTCTTCTAGCATTCCAGTTTGTTATAGTTGTGTATCTGTGCATTTGGCAGAGTCAGGCTGAAAAGGCCAGGTGCCATTCACACACTTCTCTATAGACATCAAGAGAGATAAGCGTTTCTTTTGGGCATGTTACTTTAATTGATGTGGTTTTGGGAAACAATACAAGAGCAAGATATAGATACATAATTTTCCCCTCAATTCCCACAGTAATTCCCTGCTGGAGATAACTGACTTTTTTTTTTCCTCCCCCAATGGTAAGGGGATACCTGGTTCTGCTGGACAACATGGTGAAAAAGGAGAAAAGGGAGATCCAGGAAGAGTTAGAATAAAAGGTAAGCACACATTTTATTATTATCCTTTTTGTTTTCTATACAATGCCTAGGCAATACTGTGAGAAACCATATTCATCTACTCTTTAAAAAAGTCATTTTGTAAGTGACTGAAGCCTAAAGGTCACGTATATCCTAACTGCTTTCTTGGTACCATCTCGTTCATTTCCTTCTTGCTCAACACAAGATCAACACAGGATTTTGTGGTTTTTATTCTATAGTTGAGCCATAAAACAGTTTTAACAGCTTGTTATTAATGCTAACAAATGACTTTTCAGGCCATATGATTGATAATCAGGGTCTTACAGAGGTCTGTATAGAAAGACTAAGCAAAATACAATTACTGTGAAAGCATGAGGAAATACTATTGTATAGAAGCCACTCAAAGTCTCAATGGCTATTCAGATTCCTGCTCTTATTTCTAAAAATTACTCTTGACCAGGCACTGAAGAGAAACAATAGGCCACCAGTTGCACAACTGAAATTCTTGTAATTAAATAGATCAAAACCACTCCACAGTTATGGTTATGATTTGCAAAAGCAAAAGAGTACAAGAACAAGAAATTACAGCAATCTGATGGCACAGCTTAGTTAGAAATGCTAAACTAATTATTTAGACAAAAGATTGCCCGTCTTAGTGTTTGTGAAAAGTTATCATAGCTTTGGATTCCTGTGTTTGTTTACAGATATTGGAGCAAGGAAAACATTTGCTGTTTATTTGTAAAGTATTTCTGGACACAGCAAAATGAATCTTTGTGTTAGAATATTTTTATTGTTCTTTATGCAAAAATGACATTTTCATTAATATCAGTGCAAAAGAAATCTAGGGATGAAAAAAGAATAAAGAAAAAATTAAGAACATTTTTGGGAATATTGATGCAAATATTTTGTATGATATGGCATTGCTATATCCTGATTTCACTGCATATTTCAATAATAAAACTCTGATTTCAATAGCAAAATGTTTTCACTCTGTATATAGCATGAACAAATGCCACATTCTTTTGGTGCCTGTAAACATGTCTTTTACAAAGAGACCGAGTTGTCCCATGAGGTGTCCAGCTACATACTGCCTTACTAAGCCTGAAATACCTCATTAAGGAAATGTGAATTCAAGAACTGGAAATTATCATATAGATATGATGAATGGTTACACAGCATTTACCTGAGCAGAAATAAAAAAAAATCCAAAACTTACTGCAAATATTATACTATTTTTCTTTTAAATTGTTTTAAGGAATAAAAGGTGAAAGAGGTCCTACTGGGGTTCCAGGATTTCCAGGCCAAAGAGGTAATGATGGCAGAGATGGGGAACTAGGATTGCCTGGGGAAAAAGGAGCTGAGGTAGGTTTGATTTTTTCAGAATTTTTTTTTCCATTTCAGTTAATATATTGTCTTATGGGAGGCAGAGAAAAATACCATTTTATTCCAGATTCCTAGCAGAGTAATCACTTTTATCATTTTATGTTAGCCTAGTTCAAAAAATCGTAGTTTTTATCCATTGAAAAATTATTTCTTTGGAAGTATTAGTTTATTTTGGTATTCCTGAACATAATTTCTCCATGTACTGCGTGCCAATATTGTGGAATCAGGAAGAAAAAAACTCCACAAAACGCTACCTTTTTTCCTATTGCCTTTGAATATTTCAAACTACTAATATCATCCACTTAATTGTGGAAGAATGGTTTCTCCAGATAATTGTCTAGCACGGCTTTTGATAATCAAAGAAATTAGATCTTGTTATTTCTTATCAACAATTTATTTCTTTTAGGGTGATTCTGGTGTACCACTGCCAGGTGATAAAGGATTCCCTGGGGTCCCAGGACTTCCCGGGGTAAAAGGAGAGATGGGATTGCCTGGTTTGGGGTTTCCTGGCCCTCCAGGAGTCAGAGGTAGCCCTGGAGACTTTGGTGATACTGGTTATGTTGGGCCACCTGGTCCAAAGGGCCAGAAAGGTAATTCTGAATATTTACATTAAGAACCAAATGACAAATACGTATACAGCATTATTAATTTATAGTGAAAATCAAGCAAGCTCAGTGCTCATGTGAAATATGGCCACTGAAAGGTACACTGCTGTCAGCATTTAGCAGCAGTGAGAATATTGCTAGGGGCCTTAAACCTGTGAAGCGCCACTTGCACACTATCAGAGGAATTATTTTCTGGAGGGAAGAGTATTCCTGACTGTAAGGATTTGCATGGCAATGATTTCTTGCTGAAGGAGCAAGAAAATACAACTCATACAACTTTAGGCTTGGTCTGTTTTTTGGTTATAAAAAATCCCTAAAAAAAAAAATAATTACACTGATAGCAATATGTATGAGCCAGAAATATACATAGAATTGAGATGAAAATATTACTTCTTTCTTTCAGAGACAAATTTCTGCAACAAGTAAAAAAATATCTTTGTCTTTACAAAATACAACTGTATTACATTTTGAATCACTACCAATATTCTATACAAAATAAGTGTCAAGAAAAATACTTTTTAAGATTCTCCATAAAACCTTAAGTAATATGGAAATAACAATGTACCTAAACAGTCCCTTCTCTTTACCTTTGCACATCTGGTTAGTTACATAGAAATATTACAGTAAATGTTCAGACTGCATTTATTCTAAAATCAAATAGGTCAGTTTCATTCTTTTGCTTCAGGTGAGACTGTCCGCGTTACATTACCATACCCTGGAAATCCAGGTCCGCCAGGTTTTAAAGGTGTTCAAGGTATGTTTACAGATGGAAGATTTTTTTCTTTTTTACTTTAAATGGGAGTTTTAAGTTGCTAATTAAGAAAAGAAGCTATCCTAAAAAGATAGACCATTCTAGTTGTTCAACAGACCCATGTCTCAAAATGCAAAACTGCAAGTACACAGGAATATACTTTAATAGAACCAAGGGCTAGACAGCTGCAGTTTGCATTATCAAAAGGCATGCAGGCTGCCTCCATAGAAATGACTAAATGAAGGTAGCTTGAAACTCTGTCCTGACGCAATTAAAATGCATGAGAGAGTCTGTAAAATAAGCAGATGGCTGAAGTTGGATAAGACCCAGAATATATACATCTGGATACCAGGAAAAAAAAAAAGGTGTGCAAGGCAAAGATATGCTGCAAGTCTGTAATTTCTAAAACAATATTGCTCATGGCAAGTTGCAATTAAGCCCTAAAATCTGAATACTTATTACCATTACTTCAGCTTGTTCAACTTAATTTGAATTCAAAGAACTCATCCAGGAACTGGCAAAATGTCTCTTGTGATCACCTCCAAAACATTTGAAATATCCAAGAAAATCCTGATCAGAACAAATGGAGATACTGGATTTTCAAGCTCCTTAATATGGTATTACACAGCTCCCTGACATCAGTATCATGGGTGATACATAAAATTTATACAGACATGAAAGAAAAGGGATTAGTGTATTGAGCTCATCTGCACCATTGCAGAAGCATCATATAACACAGGACAATATTAGAATTTGAGTTGACACCTGTCATTCACTAGGTTAATATTGTTGATGTCCTGTAACATTAAAATGTTATAGGCGATTATTTTTTTTTCTGATTTTCTCTAGTGATTTACAGTCTGCTGTTTATGGACTAGGGAACAAGTCCATTTAGAAAAACAGCAACCATGCATTTGGTTGTGACTTGGGTGGTGGTTCTTGCTGTGTCAAAAGCAGATGAAATCCACTTGTCTTCAAAGTACATGAATTTTCATGGGATAAAGATGCAATACTGTTTCTTTAGATCACACATTTTAGAGCTCTTGTCAGTTTTTATATATTTTCTTTCTGTTTCCAGGACCAAAGGGTTTAAAAGGACTCCCGGGTCGTCCTGGACCAAATGGCTTTGATGGGCAAAAAGGCAATCGAGGCAGGCCAGGAGCAGGAATCCCTGGGCCAGAAGGTGAATTGTGCTTTTCTTAATCCAGGAGATGTGCTGGTCAAGCTGTAATGCATACATGCAGGGTAAGGTAGCAACCATGGTAGAATAGATTAGGAAGCACATTTCCAAAGAAAGCTAATGGAGGAGGAATCTTTACCAGTTTCCCTTTCTTTCCTCCAGCATTGCAGGTGCTGCAATAACCTAAAGTTCAGTGTCCAGAGAGGAAATATTCTCAGAAAACTGAGAATAATTAGTATAATTTTAGCAAAGGGATTGAACTGGACAAGAGTGACAGTAAACAAGATAGATGCTGCCCCAAAGAAAACCACTGTCACTTACCACAGTAATAATTACCTCCTTCAATCCTCATGTATCATTAACTGTAAAGGAGAAACCTGAAATTTAATGTATGATGTTATTTCTCTTTGCAAAGTGGTAATTTAATACTGGTTAAATTTGTATTATAATATGCCACAGTTTGGGGAAAAAGCCACCAACTTCTGAATTATGCCCTATTTGAATTGAAAAATCACATCAACAGGCTTTCGAGGCAAACCTGGTGATCCTGGTGATGAAGGTGAAAGAGGATCTACAGTTGATGGTGAAAATGGCCCTCCAGGTCCACCTGGCATAGATGGTCAGAAAGGTGTTCCGGGTGATACCACATACGGTCCTCCAGGAATCCCAGGCAACAGGGGACTGCCAGGACCCCCTGGTGCACAAGGAGCAAGGGGTGATCCAGGCATTCCGGGGCTTCGAGGTATGAACCAGTTTTTATAAAGCATTTCCATAGGTTCAAAGTAGGTCCTGACTCAGGTAAAACTTACTCTTTACCTGGATCCATAATGGTGACTGTGAAAGGTATGCCCTGTTTTTCTGTTTACATTTTTACTGTTAAGGTTGATCAGCCACTGAGGAGATATGCACCGCAGGAAGGGGAAGATGCTATTACCCAGTCCATGGAGTAACAGTGCAGCTTTCTATTCTTACTACTGTTACTTGCTGCCTAGCGGCCATCTGTGCTTAGGGCATCCTGCTCTGCCACATAGATAGTCCCCAGCCTCAGATTGCTTACTTAAATCTGAACGGACTGGCAAAAAGGTAGGAGAACGCTCAGGGAGAGAGGGGTGAATTTCTTTGCCCAGAGTTATACAGTAAAATCCTCAATATCTTGAGCGCTACACTTCTCATATTTGCAGCAGAGTTTTGCTGGTGGCTGCAGATATCTGCACAGTGCCACTTCCTTCCCACTTCATAGCAGATATTGCTGTTTCCTTTTATAGGTCTTCCTTTTGCCTGGCCCTAATCAGGCACACACACCCTTCTGTGCAGGTAACACCTATAGAACTGACCCCAGTGCTGCGTAGCTTGTGCAGGCCAGTGAGTTCCTTCCATTCTGCTCTTATAGATCAGAAACTAGCTGTTTGTGCTGTAAGTCATCCTTGCCTATAGATGGGAGTTGAATTTGTATTTGTTCCTTAAAGCAAGCAGCTCTCCACAACAGCCAATTCTAAATTGCAGAAAAGCATGTTTTCACAAACTATGCAAAAACTAAGGAAGATGTTACCATAACTGAGCATGTAAATTTCAAAATTACAATTAGGAATTCTGAGGGACGGTGAGTAATGGAAGTAAAACATTTTACAATGTGTTTTGTTTCTAGGACAGCCTGGTACACCAGGATTTCCAGGTGTGAAAGGTTTTAGAGGCCCAGAAGGTGATAGAGGAGCGCCAGGATGTCCAGGCTTCCCTGGTCCACCATGTGACACAGGCTTACCTGGGCCACCAGGACTCAGAGGTGTCACAGGCCTGCCAGGATCTCAAGGTACACAACATCCATCAGGTTGCCTCACAGCAATCAGATGCTTTGTACATCTTTTCTAGCAGATTTAATCACAAGATTTTTGTGGCTGGCATGACAAATATTTCCATAGGGCCTGCTTGTTAGTAGGGATGTACATTATGTTTTGCACATTTCCTTAAAATCAAGGAAGGTATAGTGTGCATCTCAGATGTTTCCCAGCTTTCCTTCCCTTCCCTTCCCATACTGTTCCTTAACTGGCCAAATTACAGTGTGTTCATTGTCAAGTAATAAACTTATCTCTTATTCTGATGTCCTCAGTAGCTTAACTGAGCTCCTGTTGTTACTGTGATACTTTTATCTTCTTTATTCTTAAATGGAAGAGTTTAGGGAGAGCTAGGAGACGTATATATCAAAAGTATTTACTAATTAGTAGGGATTTTTCATAGGGTGCTTCTACTGATATGTCTCTCACTAAAGAAATACAAGAAAAACATTCCAGGTGAAAAACATAGGCAGAGCCAGGACTCCAGCATGGTAGCAAAGTTTCCAAGTTATTTTGCCATGTTTGATAATATCCAAATTTATAGCAAAATCAATCACTTTTCAGATACAATTGCTGAACCCTTTTCCTGCATTTATATACATGAATTAAAGCTCTTTTTCTCAGGCTTACCAGGTTTTAAAGGTGAGAGGGGAGACAGGGGCCTAGCTGGGCCACCTGGAATCAAAGGTCTCAAAGGCTCTCCTGGCTCACAAGGTCCCCCAGGTCCTCCAGGCTCCCGAGGACTTCCAGGACTTCCAGGCAATAAAGGACCACCTGGTTTGCCAGGACAACCTGGTAGGTTAAACACTCTGCAAACCACTTCATGTATAACTTCTCTTGTAGAGGGAGCTATTTCTACTCCTGTTAAAGCTAGGAGGTACTTTGCACCCTCCTCCTTTTTCAGCTTTGAGAATAAGACCCTGCAGCAGGGTAGAGGGAACAACAATAGCATCCCTTGTTCTTTCTCTTATAATAAAAACAAAGGGATGGAAATAGTTTGATGCATCTTGGTACGTCCTGGTGCTTTAGTTGTTTTACAACAGTGACATATTTCAATGTATTATTTCCTGACTATTTGTAATAGGTTGTTGTTATAATATCCTGTAATAAGAACAATATACTTTTTATTACATCCAGACTATCTCCTTTACTCATGCAGTCTGTGATTGTATACTGATGAGTAGGTGGAGAAATAGCTTCACATTATGTCTAGTACCTATAAAAATGTGACCTTAGTCCCAACTCATCACTGGCTAATGGGCAAAAGTTCTGAGTAACTGTAGCAAAATCCTATTCTCCGCTGTCTGTCATTTGGACAGTAGGAGTCATGATTACCAGTAGCGACGTGCAAAATCTGATGGTGTCTTAGGCTATGCATCGTGTTTAAAATGTGCTTTAGTAGTAAGTTTAGCCTGTCTCCAGGGGGTGGCAGCAGAAGGTGGAAGATGTTTTCTTCAAGGCAATCTGGATTTCAAGACAAGTTTGATCTTGGCATGAAACCATGCTCCAACTATTGGTTCTCTAGCTTTGCTGATTTCTTAAGGAGTCCTTCTAAACTTCCTGCCTTTTGTCTTATACTCTTCCTTAGAATATGACAGTAACATCATAGCAGGTTTCATATGTAAATAAAGCATTTCATATTACCAGGAAGCAAAGGGATTCAAGGGCCCCAGGGATTCCCAGGACTCCCAGGAACACAAGGCCCAATGGGAATCTCCGGTGTAAAAGGTGAAGAAGGAAAAATGGGTCCACCTGGGCCTAGTGGAGAATGTGGGGATATGGGAATAAAAGGTTTGTAAAAATCCGCTTCACTCTGTAGTTATGTTTGTAGTTACGTCTGCTATGTTTACTTTTCTTACTACTGTGTTGGGAATGTGTTTACTTTTTCTTCTTGTTATAAGGGTCTATTCACTTCTATTTTCAGAGGTACTAAATACTAAATCCGGTTATCTCACTTACAAATGCATAATGAAAAATAACTAAAGAAAAATTAATTTCACTCAGATCAGTAGGTGTATTTACCACTAAATCTAACAGAGTAAGATCACTTATTCAAACAAACCTTGCGTTTTGTCCTGTACACATCTGAAACTTCAGATTTTTCAAGCTTTCTATCATGCTATCTGTGTTCATACAGGAAATAATCTCTCTAAGTATTCATATAGCGAAGAGAATAACCATCTCTATGGTGCAATCATAGACTGTACACTGTGGAGTCGACAATACAATTGCCATCTTTCATATTCCAGACAAGCAGGGAATAATTCTGATTTAACATCTCCAGGGTTACTACTGAATTAACTAAAAAGCAAGAGAAGGATAATAAATTCTGTTAGCAGCAAGCCTGCTGAAACAACCGAGAACTGCATTAGTATTTGAAGGCTTTCTCCATTAAGGAAGTCTTCACTATAATTGATTTTCAGATCATGTCACTCATGAGGATTAACTTACACTCCATGTGTCTGGTTCAAAGGTGAAAGAGGACCTCCAGGAGACAGTGGCTGCATTAACATCCGTCTCGAGAAAGGACAAAAGGGGGAACCAGGGTTTCCTGGTGAGAACGGGTTTAGAGGTGAAAGAGGTAAGTTCACAAAATGAAGCCGTGCATACGTGCATTCATCTGATATAAATGACTGGTGTTTTTCACAGGTTTGGACTCGTAGCTGCAGTTAACATCCAGCAACCTTATTTTGTTTATAGATTCTTAAACTAGCAGGCTAGTTTCTTTGAACAATTACTAAGGCAATACACAAAGTGTGAAAGCAGATAGTCAAATAATGGCTTGACTATATTGGTCATTATCTTGTTCTGCAATTAACTTCAGGTGAAAAAGGCAATACTGGTTTCAGAGGCACCCCAGGATTTCCAGGGAAGAACGGTGTCCCAGGACTGCCAGGTGACCATGGTGACACTGGACTGATGGGATTTCCAGGATCACGGGGTTTCCCAGGACCAAAAGGCTTTAAAGGAATTACAGGTTTTCAAGGAGAACCAGGTGACCAGGTAAATTGAAAGTGGTAGTGAAATGTCTGGACTTTGCAGTTATCTCCTGCCTCCAAGAAATGCGATGGAGGGTACTTCTATTGTACTGACCCATTAGATGTTTCCACTGAGAAGAGACTGTCAGTATAATAGGTAGGTTCCTTAATGCAACAGTTCAATGCTTTGATTACATTTTAGCAGGAACTGTAGTTAGGATCAAAGGGCCTCTCCCCTCTCTCCTAGCTGAATGTTGTGATTTTTTTACATTGCCACTTGGGAGTCCAGGTTACACTGCACTAATTAGGGGGGCAGAAAATGGACACACAATCAAGTCTTCAACATTATTCCCAAGAACAGATTGACAAGTCTCCTACTGCAGAGATCATAACATAGCAGCAGCACAAGTATGAAGTTAATATATAGCTGATTCTTCATATCTTGCTATGTGGACCAGTCAAACCAATAGACAAGAGAAACCTAGTCTTCTGGGCCCATACCAACAGCCTGCACCAAACAGAACCCAGGCAAGCAATATGGCTCAAGAACAAATACGCAAAACCGCACATATACCACATGTGGATATAAGGTAAAATTCTTCACTGGCTTGTATGCTAGGTAGACAGGCAGTGAGATTACACAAAGCATAAAGCACAGGGACTTTTTTGGTAAAGGGAAAACTGCTTGGCTTGTCTTTTATTATACTTTTTTGAAGAGATAATCTGTGTTTTGCTGATTATAGGTCATTATTCAAAAGGAAAACCAGAAGTCTTTACAGTTTTACTGTTACATCACAACATATTTCTGGTTAATGTTTATAGTAAATTTTGGGTAACATACAATAATATTTGGTACATTTATATGATACCTTTTAAATCAAATTACTCAAGCCATCTGTGGGGAATTTAAGCTGTTCAAGCCAAAAGTTAGCATAAACTATAAAAGCACAAATTCAAGATGATTAGCAAGTCTAATCTACAGTTTCATGGAAGTGCTAATGGTCAGTGTTAGACATGTAACAAAGACAGCCTGCTTTTCTGTTGAGCTTAAGAAACAGTTTTGCTATTCATAGTGGTTTCTGGTCCGTTCACCAGTGTAAGAGAACCAAATGCTCTTATAGATCATTCCTGAATCAAGTACCTTGCCTTTTAATAACTGGTTATATATGGTCAAACCAAGATGAATATTTTTTTTTTTTTTTTTTAAAATCAGGGTGACATTGGCTTACCAGGAATCCCTGGAAATCCAGGACTGACTGGCCCAAAAGGATCTAAAGGTAATGAGTTTATATAGATATGTTTTTGAAGAAAGCAGTATTGTTAGGATGTATATGCTCCGATAGAAGGCAAGTACTCATTAGAAAAGGAAAAACAGGACAGAAGTGAAAAATATTTAAAACATGAATGTCATTAGAAACAATTCTGACTTATCTGAAGGCAAAATTTGGATTTCATTATATTTGTTAACACTTTGTTCCTTATAAAATAGGTCTTACTAATTTAGAAGATAAATTTGTGTCAAATTTCACGGAGTTTAAAAATTCTATCAAAGACAGGTAAAAATCCAGTCTTACAGATCTGTAAATTGTCAAATCAAGTAAGAGAAAATGCAATCATTTGTAGTATTATGGTATAATACAGATATGTAGAGTATTTAAAACATTCCAACATGATTTATAATTTCTTTTATATCACTTATTTTCCAGTGTTTTCCAAACTATGATTTTTGAATTCGTGGAACTTCTGAAAGTGTAATGTAACAGATCAGGCAGAGTTCATACCCATGCATGCAAAATTATTCATTTGAAAAGATGAAGTTTTGCCTATTGTTTTTCTTATAGGTACAGATTACTCAAAAATTTATCTGTAATATTTAGATTTTAAAAAGCGCTTCAAAGAAATACAGAATGGTGTCATCCATGATATTCCAAAATTTCCTTGGAGCAGGATTTCATTATAATAAAAAATGAAATTAAATCATTGTCTGGTAAGAAGCATTGAAGGGACAGGAGAAATTCTTTTCTTAGCTACATTTTCCCTTTCTTCAAAAATTCAAGACCTTCTCAGCCAGGGAATATATTCCCACAAAAAAAAAAAAGGAAGACCAATACTCAATATAAAGAGAACTCATGAAATGGATTGAAAACAAACTTACTGGAAAAGTTATCTTTAAAACTATAGCAGGAAATAGCCAGTAAAGGTGAGGATTGCTACAGCAGGGGATTTCTAGCAACACTTGAACTCAATATTTGCTCTTAACTCTTCGCAGCAAAATCAGACAATGAAGTTGGAGACAGCATGAATAAGTAGAAGAGGTCAGACATTTGTACAATGTAAGGCAAAATTGCTCGGCATTATTGATTCTGTGATAAACAGGAATTTCAGCACAGACAAAAAGAAGAAGGTGTGCTGGCTTAAAGTCCTCAGCTAGTCCCTAAAAGGTCTTTACCAAGTTAATAGACTCACGTTCTATTGATTTTGCACATCCTTACAAACCTATGTAAGGAGTTCTCCATGTTTAATAAAGTGCTACAGGGAATTTATGCAATATCTTTCATTTTCAGCATATGCTGTCAGTATTGGGAAAGTTCACATAATTTTTGCTTCTGGTTTTGTTTTTTTCATTATGAGAAATTTACATGAGTACTTCCAGGAGTAACACAAACAGAGTTAGTACTTCAAGACAGCCTGAGTTGACAGATAATTTGCATGTGCCAAAAACCTTTTTCATTCTGTGTCCCCTCAGTCCCTTTTACAGCAGTTAGTATCTATGAATAAATTATCTGGTCTTACAAAATTGTCCAGCTTCCGTTTTGTGGATGAAAAGGATACTTGTATGAAATTCAGGTCATTGTGCCTCAACAGGCAAGAGAGGCGACCCAACTCCTCTGCTTGGTACACATGGTCAAAAAGGGCCTCCCGGCGATCCAGGATTACCAGGTACCTCTGTCTGATTGAAGAAAAAATGAGACTTAAGAACTCATTTTCTCTAAGTTTGTTTAGTGGAGAAGGAGCTTTGCTTTCTGTGTATATTGGGCAGTATTTTCTATAGTTATAAACCCAGGGATTGGAGAGGCATTGCAACATGCAATATGGCTAGCATGAGCATAGGAGGTAGAGTCTGCTATTGGCTAGTACAGCACCAATGAGCATACCGATACTTAGCAGAGTAAAACCTGGCTTAGCTATATCTTGCTAGCCATTTCTGCTCTTTCAGATATCACCAGAGAGATCAGTATAATTCATTGCTAATAAATAGATGCATAGATCTGCAGTATTTTAATAGAATTATTTTTCTACTCAAAAAACCCGTTACTGAACTTCTATATTTTTAAACTTACCATGACATGAAGAACAGGTAAATTAAACAAATAAATGCTAGATATTTTTTTTCTTTAAGGACTCTGTGGATTCCCAGGAGAGAAGGGTTCACCAGGCATCCAAGGGCAACCTGGAAGATCAGGATCCAAGGGTGACCCTGGATACCCAGGAATACCTGGATTTCCAGGTAATGCCAAAGTTTAAAAAAATAGTGCCCTGTAACAGCTCAAAAGCAATAGGGAACTGGAAAATGCAGCTGAGGAGGCACCTATGTGGAGGAGGCTAGACAAGTCAGAGATGATATGAAGGCTTGTATTGAAAGCTATTTCAGCACCTATAGACAGCAGCAATAGTCTGCTCAGAGTGTCAGAGCAAGATCCATCAATTCTCCATACATTCCCATGCACTTTCAGCTACCTCTGAACAAAGCAATGTGCTGCATAGCATGAAAAAAAAAAAATCAACATATTAATAGATTTGCAGATTCACAGATATATTTTTTTTCTCCTCTCAGGAGCTACAGGTCCTCAGGGATTGCCAGGAGAACCTGGAGAAAAAGGGAAACATGGAATTTTGGGACCTCCAGGATTGCAAGGATTAGCTGGATCCCAAGGCAGAAAAGGTAATCAGTATACAGTGCAGTTACACTGGTAATGTAACAGCACCAGACATAAATACCCTTTTAGTATTCAAATGGAAAAGGCCTAACTATGAGCATGATTTGGATTCTGTATTCTCTTAAACTACTAGAAGTATTAAGCCAGTTCCCATCACCTTTGAAAAGTAACCGAAATGCTATCTCAGAAAATTGGGCTACAGTCTCAAATGAGTAAGGAAGAAGATAAAACCAGATTCTGGCTCTGCTGATGTAACCCATGGCAGACGTTAAGGAAAGAAAAAGGAGTTTGCAGTAACTCAGATCTTTCACTTCAATTATGCTGTGTTCTACATTTTCACCAGGGAGTGCCACTGTTACTCTACAAAAGCAGCAGACTGCTATGGACAGTTTTGTCTTACAAATTTGTTTTAACAAATTGTTATAACTTGGGTTGTTTTTTTGTTGGTGGTTTTGTTGTTGGTTTGTTTTCATCAAAACCTGATTTTTGGTGGATTTAACATAGAAATGTTTCCCCCAAATCCTAATTTACACTTCTCACAATGATTGTTATGTTTAGATTGAACAGCAGTTCATCTATACAGTTGTTTTTGTTGGAGAACATTATTAACATTTACTATACTCAGAGTGATATATTGAAATTATAAGTTACATTAATATTTTATAAAGAAAGGTAATCAACTATGTATTTTGTATCCTTTCTCTGTTATAGTGTGCTTCATAACCAGTTCCTAGACAGGAAGAATAATATTAGTGACTCATATACAGAAATCACAGTAAAGTAACACTTGAGGCTATGATAAATTATTAGAGAGGACAATAGATTAACTTTTTCAAATTCAACCTAAGGAAAAATTGAGCTTTCTTATAAACTACTGAAAATTTAAATGAAAAATGGAAACCATTTATGATTGCTTGCAGTAAAGTAAGTGGGTGCTGATTTAAACTGTTGTGACAGATTCCTTGCTGGTGCAAATAATATTTGCTGTAATAAAAGCAGAGATCTGCAGTGACAGCGATGTCTCAATTGAGAGGGGTCCAAAAAACCAAACTGTTCTTCTTCTGAACACTTCTTAGTAGCATAAGTGGTAAGACACTTCCCTTCTATATTGTACAGAAGTTATCCCAAGTCTTGCACAGGAAACGTAACAAATTAACACACGTGCTGCAGAGGGAAAAGTTCAGTTCCAAATGGAAATTAGAGACCAAGTTGCCTGCTAAGCTTTAGGATTCTATATATTGCCAGCATAGTTGAAAAGAAGGTTAACGCCTTTGAAATTATACCCAGTAATGAAAACTAAATGGAATTTGTATTCCAATTCAATGGGAGAATATAGATCTTAATGCTATTTTCAATAAATATTGTTGGTAGCATTGGGAATGAAATGGTTAATTGGCTGTTCATAGCTAAGTACAGGGCCTTGTTAGTCTAATTGTTTCTCATTTACATTAAATGTCTTGTGCCTGAAGAACTTTTCGATTAAAAAAAAAATTAGTTAAACGGCATCTACCAAAGTATAATCACATTTTCTTTATTGCAGAGATAGTTTTACTTGTTAAGGGCTCAGTCTGGCAAGCCTTACTTGTGTGAGTAATCCTTGATGAAGCAAGTAATATTAAGAACATCAGCAGAATTACTTGTGTGAGTAGAAGCTGAATTGGGCTGTAAAATACAGAAACAGTGGTTCATACATAGGTCAGCCAATTCAGCTGTACCTAGAAATATGGGACTATAGCAATCCAAAAATCTAGAATTACAAGTGCTGATATTATAATGGATTGTTGGCAAATGTGTCAGAAATTCCCTGGAAAGCCAGTAAACCAAGGCATCAATCTTGACTGAATGAGCTAAAGATCAAATACGTTTTGAATGGTGACCTGGGTGCCAAAAATCGTTAGGAGTTCATAATCATTTTAAAACACCACTGTTAAATTCCCCAAACTGGCATGCAACTCACATAAATTTTAAAATGGGAACATCCCCAAAGCACAAGCAGACTACAGAAAGCAGGACTGAAACTTAGATGTCATGAAAATTTAAAAGAGTAGTTAATTAAGGGCACAAAAGACATTCCAGGTTGGATTACTAGTGTCCCATATTAAAAGGGGATTGCATAGAGATTATATTATCAATGTCTTGCAGGTTTTCAAACAATCTTCTGGATTTAAAATTTTTCTAGACCGGTGTTTGCTACAAGTTGGATTATTTATTTTTTTTCCTTTCTTTTCATTCCTTTGTTAAATTTCAACTAAAATAATTAAACAGTTTCTGAGAACAAAGCTCTGGGAGTATTATGTATTTCATGTGTCTGTTAGGAAAAATAAAGGGCCACTAGAGTTCTCCTTGTCAGATGACCTGTCTTTGAACTAGGGACCTTTAAATTTGGCAGGTGAAGCATTTGATGAAGGACATTCGTGTTGCTGTTTCTACAGCAATTTTCCCCTGCCAAATCTGATCAGCTTATAAACTTAAAAAAAAATAAAAATGTATCCATTCATATGTGCTTAAGTAGAGCAATAAGTTCTCCCATGATTCATGCTCTGGATATACAGCAGATTTGTCTGCTGCAGGACATGCTGGGATCAAGGCACAGGAACTGAAACAGAGAACCCACATCTTCTAGGCCAGGAAGTAGCTAGACAGGGAAAAGGAGACAGACAGAAAGATAATTCAGACTTGTGGAAAAAAAACCAAAACACTGCAACTGGACTGGGAATCCTACATGGCAGGGAGAGGAAGTGGTGGGGAAGGAAATTAGGCAGACATAAGCAGCAAAGGTGGAAGAGAGACAGGAATAGGCACTGACAGTATTGTTGAACTTCTTGAGGATAAGCGTCCACTCTAATCTGTCCCTTTCTGGAGCAAGAAGTATTCCGAGTCTATTGCTCTATCTGAAACCTCTTTGAAGCCGGTTACCAAATGACCCATCAGTCTTGGAAGATCTGTTCCTATCACCAGGTGATAGGCTGCTGTCTGCACTTAATAAGCGTATGTCTTCACATTTGATACTTTGTCTACACAACTTAGGAAACTGTAAAGTGCTAATGACATGAAGCTAGTTTTACCCTCCACTGCAAACAACAAACACAATCTCAGTTTAGTTCCACTTTTAAAAATGCATTAGAAATGCCATCTATGTTTTTACTTACTGTGTTTTAGCAATTTTCAAAAAAAGCACAGATTATAAAGTAAGAGTTACATCTGACTACCGGGAACGCTCAGCCTGTGATCGGGTCATCTAGTGAACATCACTAGTGACAAAGCTACTGTATACTCTCACATGTCAGCGTTGGTCTCAATTACAGATTCGTTGTCTTCAAAGATTTTGTACTGTTCAGTTTAAAGAATTTTTGTAACGGTGTCATGCAAAAAAAGCATAGTTTTCAGTGTGAAATCTGCAGGACCAGGGTAAAGAAGCCAGCTGAAAATGTAGCTTCTTTATAGTGCAGCGAGATTAAATTGCACTTACATTTGGAACAGAAGCTGTAAAGAATTTCCAGCTTTATAATTATTTTAGGTGGTGTCTGCATCCCAGTCAGCTGGTCATGTAATGATAACACAGCTAACTTAGGACTAGTTAATCACATAGCAGTAGTAGTCTAGCCACAGACATGAGATTCACCATAGAGTAAATTAGCCCATACTGAGCTTCCTGCTGCTAGCTGCAGTATAGAAACACCTAAAGGATTAAAAGGTATGTTTTCTGATTGCTTTGATGTGAATCTGTATTATGATTGCTATTTTCAGATTTTTCATATTTTCCTTTCCCAAAAGACTGCGCTACAGTGCAATCTGATCTCATCTTCAGTTGCCAATAAGAATGAAATTCAGCAAATACCCTGTCTTGATCCAGAATGCGTTGTCAGAAAAAAAATGGCATAATTTTTAATTGTGACTTTAAAGGATTATTGTGGCACCCAGTCATGCCTGTAATACTTCTCAGGTCTTCCTGGACTGCCTGGACTGGATGGCTTGGATGGACTAAAAGGTCAAAAAGGTTCTGCAGGAGTTCCAGGTAAAGAAGGGAAATAGCTATGTGGAACAGAAAATCTTCTATTAAGTGACTGAAGTGCAAGGAATGATGCACGTTATTTTGATATTTACCTTGCCCAGAAGATATCATTAAGGCTTAGACTAAACTTTCAAACAGAATCTAAAGTATGCGTAACAAGACACCTGCAGTTATTTGTGGGGAAAACTTAAAAACTTCCATTACTCACATACTTTTGTTGGAACCTTTCAAGACTGTTTATAAAATGAAAATGTTTAGTGCAGATGATTCAAAGTAGAGCCAAATCTCCAGGTTTTTTATATGCAAAAGATAAACCAACAAATTAAAAGGAGACTTATGAAATCCCAGCCCCATTAAAGTCCGTGGGAGTCACACCACAAACTTAAGATGAACCTGGATTTCACTCACATTGATCTATTTGCAACTTTCAAAAGGTGCTTTGAAGCAGTATTAAAAACAGTGCTCACCATCTACCTAGAGATTACAAATTTATGCTAATAGAAAATTAAATTTGGGATCATGCAGTCAGTTTACATTACAAGTTACAGACAATAATGACACCATATAAAATAACCCCTGAAGAAGAGCATTAAAGCGAAGAGATTACTTTCTTTGAAAGAGATTAATTAGGGCCGGATTCAACAAAACTCTATCCAACTTCCAAGAGAGAACCAGAAAAATAGCACTAGGCAACCCTTGCAAGGAGGAACATCTGCAGCTGGTATTTCTATTCTGCACATCTGTATTTGCACTTGCTGTAAGCTTCATGTACATGATTGTTTTCCTATAAAGGTCAAAGTGAAACAGGGCCCCCAGGATACCCAGGAGAACTTGGACCAAAAGGAGACAGAGGTGAACCTGGATGGCCTGGTATTTCTATTCCAGGCCCCCCTGGAGAAAGGGGATTCCCAGGATTCCCAGGTAAGAGAGGATTTTCTCCTTAGTGGTGCCCTGCAGGGTTGAAATGAAGCTCATACAGGCTCTTCCCCTAGTTAGTATGAACATTAATACATACCCAGAAGGTTCCTTTCCTAAAAACATCTCTATTGCAATAACATGCTGATGTTTCCTGAGTAGATACAGAGACGCTAGTATTTCTTGTTTATTATGTTACAGCAGAGGAAAGAATGGGACTAGAAAATGATGGACTTGGACAGGTACTCAGGGAACTGCTAGGTGGAGTTGCCTCTTGGGAAAGAAATTCCTAAAGAAAGTGAGTGCAGGAGATCTGGTAGTCACAGAAATATAGTAAATCTGTCAACCATTCTGATGTAAATGCAAAATGGAACCGTATCACAAGATTGCTATGATTATTTAAGAGCCTTGGTGATACAGGAATTGCATAGAAATAGGAAAAAGCAAGTGTTTGAGGAAGGGCCACTAAGAAGGTTAAGAGATTGGAGCATGTGTTATGTGAGGAGGGGCTGAGGGAGTGGGAATTGCTTAGCCTCCAGAAGAGAAGGCTCAGGGGAGATTTTATCAATGTGTATAAGTACCTAATGGGAAGGACATGGAGACAGATACTGCATAGTGGTATCCAGTGACAGGACAAGAGGCAATAGGCACAAACTGACATACAGGAAATTCTACTTATAAGGAAAAGTTTTGGTTTTCCTGTGGGGGTAATTGAATACAGGAACAAGTTGCCCAGAGAAGTTATGAAGTGTCTGTCCTTGGAGATACTCAAAACACAGCTGGACAGAGTCACAGAATCATAGAATCCTTTAGGTTGGAAGGGACCTTAAAGATCATTCAAGCCTCAGCAATTCTGTGACTAGAAATTACATTAGCTTCACTCTACCAAACCTTGCCAGTGTCACCTAACACACAGAAGAAAAATAGCAGAGGTGAATTCTGGTGAGGTGAATAATTCTAAAATGAAGACAGCCATTTTTCTCAATTCAGTTACAAGTTCATGAACTGGAGGAGTCAACAGAATGATGCTGCTGAGCAAAAAAGAGAAAAAGTTTCGTTCTAAGATGTATTAACACTGCTTGACATAGGATGGGCAAGGCCTCCCATGGTATACTGTGTCCAGCTTTGACAAATTAGGGAGAATCCACAGTAAATGGAAGGATGGGGTCTAAAACAAGACTGAACAAACTAGATTTGGGTTTTTGTAGAAAAGAGAAGGCAACAGAGTGCAAAACTTGCTAACAAGCTGTGACTATTCAGAAGTGTTATGCAGAGGATGATAACCTGTTACTCTTCTTGCCTGGCATGTGTAAGAGCGCTAATGTCTTATTTTGCAAAAATGCAGATTGCAAATTAGGAAAAAAAAATAAATTTAAGGCTAGTAAATTCATCTTGTTCACTGAGGTTTTTAGGAAACGGCTGAACTCACTTTTGCTAGGAACAAGCTGTGAATGCTTACCCTGTCCCAGGCAGAATGATTTCATAGTCCCCACTCATTTTACATTTTTACCATTTCTCCCATTGTTAGAATACAGGAGAAAGCAGCTATTAGTGGCAGTATGCCAAGGTGTGATGGTGCATTCTTTAGTTTAAATAGATTTTATGGAAATAATTAAAAATTGTAGAAGATAACAAAATATTTTCACTTCTGCAAGATCTCTTCATTAGCCTAATCACTGGTACGTTCAGTATACAAGTGAGAGCGTACATTACCTCCATGACTTCACGTCAGCATTCTTTTAGTTCGTAACTTACTTCTGTAATCTAAAAAAACCTCAGATTTGTTTTCTTTCCTTCTTTTTTTGTAAAATGTGATCCCTTAGGCAGAAGAGGACCTGTTGGACCCACTGGACCTATGGGAAGATCTCCTTATAGTGCTTCTCCGGGTCCTCCAGGTGATCAAGGACCACCTGGTTTAGATGGCATCAGAGGTATTAAAACCAAAAATACCAAATTTGATAATGTAAAAAGCCCCTGAGGCTACCAAATGTCCCTGGGTTGCTGTGGAACAACATATAAAAGCGCAGAGGAAACAAAGAAACCAAGCAATACTTCAGTAAATGCACAAAGAAGAGAACACTGGAGAGCTCACCAGAGCAAGGATAAAATACAGATCTCTAGACAGAGTCTTCTGGCCTTTATGGCAATTCTGTACAAGTCCTGCTGCTACAACATATCTCAATTTCCACAGAAGCAAACAGAAATAAGTTTACTGGCCTCTCTTTCTAGCAAGAAGGATAAAATACATTGTCCAGAGGCCTGCCATTGTTGGTAAACCCACAAAAAGCTTTCCAGTCTAAATCCAGCCCTGGGAAAGCTAAAGCTGGCAAGTCTTTTGTAAGCATTTATGTAGACCTCCCTTCTGTTACAATCAGGGGTTGCCAAGGGATCCAGTCAATTCCTACAGATTCTGGTCCTCAAACGGAGCTCTTTCAAGTTGTTGTGACCCCTTACATTAAGTATTATCTGAACCTTTCCTTACCCAGTAAGAAGACTTACTTCCTATGGGGAAATAGGGGATGGAGGTTGGAAGGGTAAGCAACAATGTAATAAATACAGAGAAAGTGTCTCAATGCTTGTAAAATTAACTTGTCACGTTTTGCTTGCACAAATCTATGTAGTTTTGGGAGCTATTCCTATTATTGCCTTCCTTACAATGCCTTGGACAAAGGCTAATGCTGATGTTTCCAAAGACATGCAAGGGCTGTCCTGCTCCCAGGGGAAAAAAAACTAAAGCAAAAAAAAAACCAAACAACAATGGAACATGGCTATTTTTAGATGTGTATGCTTCATACATATATTAAGAATGAAGTTCTTTTACCATAGGTCAGCCTGGGAATCCTGGTCCTCCTGGAGAGACTGTTTTTGTGCGAGGAGATCCAGGCGATACTGGTATTCGAGGGGCACCAGGTAATCCTGGGCAGCGAGGGCAACAAGGAGCCAGAGGTATTCCAGGCAACCAAGGAAGAAAAGGCCCAAAGGGTATGATCTGAGATATTTTTAACTTCCCGATGCACTTATGTCCAGCCTTATGCAACTGAGCCTTGTGCACAGGGGATTGTCATTGGAGATCAAGCCAGACAGAAATGGTAGGCTGGACGTTTCATAGCTCTGCCCTGTTAGTTACAGATAAGATAGGGTTGGGATAGAAGGTCAGAGTAGAGCCAGATTCACATGTACTGCTTCCAACAACTTGTTGGAAGACTCCCCTACCAACCTGAGAATGAGGCAGTAAAACTTTTGAGTCTGCCAGATAAAGCAAACCTAGACCTCTCTGCAGAGGTCTTGAGAAACTATGGAAGATGCAGATGTGTTTGAACTAATGTAGTCTCGCATCTGCCCCATATCAATAGCTTTGGGCTTTCAACAGATTCTTTAGTTTGAAAACAGGGATGTAGATACTCTGCTTCTTGCGCGCACTGTAGAGAAGTCCTATCTACACCAATCCCTTCCAATCTCTACAAAAAGAGAAGTCATAAATTTTAATTCATTTCAAGATCAGGGAGAGAAGAGGAAAGTATGCGTTCTTTCTGGGAGACAACAGAATTGAGCTGTCCCAAGCATTTTTTGTCACAGCCAAGACTTCATCTTATGTATGTGTTCACCTTCTCAGAATACAACCACATGTAATTGCACAACTGTTTTCCTTCCAGGTCCTATGGGAGTCCATGGCCCACAGGGTCCACCTGGTGCTGTAGGACATCCAGGAGACCAAGGTTTTCAAGGAAAGCCTGGTCCCAAAGGTCCCCCAGGTACTTATGAATTTGTTCCTCGTCACTGAATTGTAACCATGATCATTCTATTCATATATTATCTTACTAATGTTTACTTGCATACAGACAATTAAAGCAATCTCAGGAAAAAAAACCCAACTTAATTTATATCTCATTTGAGTTGTGTAAAAATTTCTGAACTATTTATTTGTTTCTAGTGTCCCCTCATGTAAGTGATTTCAGTTCTCATTCCATTCTTTACTCTAATTTACATGCCTGAAACTTGTTTCCACCTGCACCACAATGGCCACAATCTGCTTTCCGTTTTTCAAATCCTTCAGGTTTCATAGGTAAGTTCATGACTATTGATTATTGTTCTCTTCATGTGGTGGTCCTTCTGTGTAGATACGTTCTGCTTTTATCAGAAGGTATTCTTGACTTGGCTGCTAGGAATAGTAGGTACTGCTACAACTACATTGTTCTAATAGATTTTTCACATAAATATCTGGCACTTCCAAGCAGACCAGTATCATGATAATGCTACATGGAGAAGTCTTATGCTATGATGTCAATTAGACTTGTAAAATACTTTTGTTTCAAATTATCACTTAGTTTTTTGGTTGTCACACAAGATGCTTTCTAACCAAAAACTTAGTGAAAGCTTGAATCTTAACCCTGGATTACTACAAACACTGAACTCAATCTAACTAAATTGATCCAATTCTGATTTTGCTCCAAAATACAAATAGCCAATAGCTCCCAGTAACTTTCAATACATAAAATGTGCCCATTCTTAATTTTTTGTTATTATAACTATTTTAAACAGATATCATGGATTAGCTTCTTTGTCCTGCTTATTGATGGTTTTGCAGCCACAGAATAGGCAAAATACCATAAATCTTCCCATGTGCCAAGGTGTTTGCACTGAAGTTGGGTAGACTTCAGGCTTTAACTCAAATTAGTTTGGGGCACATTAAGACAGAAACTGTACACCAAATATTTGAAACGTATCAGCTAGCATACACTTGCTAACACATTTGCCATACTGTGCTAAAATTAAAAGCAATGAGACTCAATAACTCAAGATTTTAAAGTTAAAGTATACACTTGAATACCAAAACCAGCTAACAGTCATGTTGATTTTTCACATGGAAGCTATTAACCAATCTTCTGTCTAATTTACTTTCCGATTACACATTCCAGGTGATCCTGGTGAACCAGGTAAAATAGATGATTCATGCCCTGCAATCCCAGGGCCTCCTGGGGAGGCAGGGCAAAGAGGACATGATGGCTCTGTAGGATTACCAGGGCCTATAGGCCACCCTGGACCCCAAGGTAAGCTTGTGTTTTGAAAGCCTGGATGTCTACTTTAGTCATTTAGACAACAAATTGAAAAGGGTCAAAA
>NW_009646736.1:4254623-4316724 GCF_000708025.1 Charadrius vociferus | reverse complement strand
GAAACATGTAGAGAGCTGGTTAATGCTGAGGGTGATGGATCAATATAGCTGAACCAGGCTACTGAGCTTATCTGCACTGCATTCCCTTTTCATAGGCCAGGGAGGGCCAAAGTGTCATGCACTGTTGAGAAAAGAATACTTCAAATGGTATTTTTTTTTCCTTTTTACCAACAAATGAAAAAGCAATGCCTCAAACCACTGCTATGGTTTAGACAGCTTGTATTTGGAGGATGTTAAAAATATACGTGCTTTAAAATTTAGCAATAATGAATCACAAAGCTCTGCTACCCAGAGTCCTAAAAGGACACTGAAGTCAGAGAGATGGCTACGATAACACTTTTTATTTGTTAGAACATGAAGTTACTACAAAAGAAAACTGGCCAAAGAGATCTTAAAAAGAAATTATGAAAGACTGAACGTTCTTCTGATAGATAAAAAGAATACAGGGGTGGTGCTGGTACTGATGATTCCAACAGAGTGGCCACCTTCACAGAAATATAGCATAGCATGTCTGTGTAGTGTCTTCAGTTTAGGTTGTGTCTAAATGTGGTGTCTTCAAGTTCAGATAGTGAAATCCGTCATGTAGTTTTAGATATTTCCTACTTGGGAAACCAAAGTTTGTTGTGGTCGCTGCACTGGACATCCAATGTCTCAAGAGAGAAAAATCTGTGATTTTCTCCCAGGAGGTATGCTGTAGTAGCCAGTCCCCTCATGAAAGCGAACACAAGTCAGTTTTCAGTGAACTATGTAGTTTTACATATCTTAATTGATTTGCCAACCAAAAGGTGTTTCTGGGGTTGAATTGCTGTGTTTCTGTTATATACAGCATTAAAACAGGTTCTGTAAAACCAGGTGATACAACGATACATACTCGCACTGGTTTCATGAAAGAAACACTTAGTAATGCTTTTCCTTTCATTAAGATAGCACAATTCCAATTTTCTCCTGGCTTGGAAAGCAAACTGGAGGTCTTACTGGGAAAAACAATGCATATTAGTAAAAATTCAGTGTACTTGAGCTTTGGCAACTTAACCATGCAACCAACATTGAAAAGCTGTTAAATTGTTTTGACTGGTTTAGATTTTCTTAATGAATCGAGTAAAAAGTAGCATGAGGAAATTTTGAATGTTGAGAGACAACCTTGAATTACTCAGTCTGCAGGTTAAGTAGCAAAATTTGCAAGGAATGAAACACACAATTATTGAGAAACAACTGTGGTGCTAGAGAAACATACTCCTCTGAAAACTGTTTTTTACCAAAAGAGGAAAAACACTGCCGAGTGCAATAATACCTGACAAGTCTAATTTTGTTCAATTCAGATTATATTTGAAGTAGCCAGCAAACAGGACCATCACTATCTGTGCCCTGTATACAAGCACATATTTTACTGTCATGGCCACACCTCCTTATCTGCTAATGTATAAAAATGCATGTACATATGAGCAATATAAAAAGGTCCCACCATCAGGAGCCTAAAATGTCTTTACCCTTCCCTTCTGGCTGTAGTCCAAGTCCGCAGTCCCTCCCCATTCTGCAAGTACTCTAACACATGCATTACTTCACAGGAAGTTCAGTACATTTTTAAAGACATTGCTGAATTGGGTCCTAAAAGATGAAGGCCGGCTCATTACACAGTACAGATACTGATGGTAATTCTGCAAGAGACTTGTCATGATAATGTTTGATTTCAGCTGTAAATCACTAGTTCTGTAGAGAGGACATAAAACCTTATCAGCAGTTGCTGTTACTGAAGTCGTGCATCTCAGCTACTACTATGGTCACAAGGAGAGTAAGTTGTAAAGAGAATTGCCAGCAGAACGCAGTTCTGCACCTCTCTGTCCTGAAGCATCATTTCTTGGTGGTGTCAGTTCTGCTGACTGGCCCTTTGCATGCTGTGTATGTTTGGACAATGTATAACCTTTAAATGCAGCCATACGAAGGGAAAGTGCATGCTTTGTATTAATCTAGGAAGAAAAGGTGAAGAAGGGTCATGTGGCCTGCCAGGTCAAGATGGCTTACCCGGGGCACCCGGACCACCAGGTGACCAAGGGAATATAGGAGAGCAAGGATATACTGGGCCACAAGGTAAGAATGGAACGTGACCTTTTGGGGAGAGATGTGTGGGATGATGTATAGACTAAGTTTTCTTTCTTCTCCCCCAATTTACACATGGATACATCCATCTCTGGCCTGAGATACCGTGACACTTCTTTCCCCCTCTCAGTTCAAGCACTGATAGTGACATTTGTGAATGATTTCATAACACGTAAAAAGACCTATCGGAAGAAAAATTTATCTCGGCATCCATTATTAACCAGAAGGGCAATTAACCACTCATGCTTAAACACCATATATCAATAGGTATGCATTTCTGAGTCAGGGCTAATGGTGCAATTGGCTGAGTAATAATTAAAATTGTATTTTAACTGCTACTGCTGTTTAATAAATTAATGGTTTAATACGTATGTGAGGAAAGGGCATCGACTGTTACTGCAGGGATTCAAATTCAGTCCAGACAAGTCATGCTAGTGAGGAAGTCTGGGAAGCCATTGTCCACCTCAGTTCATTTCTTAATCCCTACAGCACAGGACAGAGGCACAACAGAAAAGCCAACTGTCCAGCAGCAATCTAGTTAATTTCTCTCCCATCAGAAGACAAACATTAGTCTACCCGTGTCTTTATTGCCCACGACAACCTGTGAATTTGTATTATATTCAGTCAGGAACCCCTTACTGAACACTTAAATATAGTAAAAGATACAAGTTCACACTAGCTGTGTGTTCATACTGGTAAATTTCTTTTACCTTTTCTCTTATATATAAGGTCCACCTGGCCAGCCTGGTATCCCAGGACCACCAGGCCCCCATATTAGATCTGCAAGCGGATTCTTGCTTGTCCTTCACAGTCAGTCAGACAGAGAACCACTCTGTCCACAAGGGATGCCAAAATTATGGACTGGCTATAGTCTGTTGTACCTGGAAGGACAAGAGAAAGCTCATAATCAAGATCTTGGTATGTATTGTAGTACATAATTGCTCTCTAGTTAAGGTCTAATATGGTGTGATCTATACAATGAAAGACAAGTCAAACAGAACACACTATAGAATCATCAGTAACTTATTTTCTATAGACTCAAAACTAATTTACAGTGATCATAATGAGCTTGGTTATGCTGCCCTATTATATGACCCATTTAAAATGGGTTTCTGCTGCTATGCAGTTGAGTGAAAAAAGTGTTTCTACCTCTAAGTAATTTTGAATAGAAGTTGGAGAGATGAGTGCTTTATTTCACTCATTCTGGCTTGTCATTTTGAGCTGTCTTTGAACCCACTGGAGAGATTTTCCTAGATCAGGAATCTCATTTGACCACTCTGCAAAAACTCCCTAGAGGATCTGCTCCTTTTTACTGTGAAGGCAGTTTGGGAGAAGAAGCTGGTTACGTTAGATGGCTACTGTTGGATAGTATAAATAAGCTTTACAAATAAAGTTATGCATCGTGTTTACAGCAGAATTGTGTGCTTTTAAAAGTCAGAAGCTAATGTTTTTTAGAAAAGTCAGAGCCAATTTTCTCCTAAAGACAGCTCCTTTTGGTGTCTTGGATCATTTCCTCTAAGTGTCTTACAATTCTGACTGAAATTAGCTGTCTAAACAAGCTGCCTGACTTGCAGCCTGAGAAACTGATTGGCTGCAATTTGCATAGAAGAAATTTCCTAAATTCTTGTTGTCTTATTATAGAAGCAGCAGAGAAGTCTCCTAGGATGAAAGATCAAGGACCTAATAAGCTTGACAAAAAAGAAGCATTTAAAAGAGTAATAAAAAGATATTTTTAGGACATCAGTGTTGTTTTGAAAAGTTTTCACTATTTGGCATTCCCCAGGAGAGCCAGTTGGTAATAGAACGCCTTATAACAGCAGCGAAAATAAGATTCAAAGAAAATAAAGTCCTTGTTTCCTGTGACCAGTGTGTTCTTTTTGCAGGCATTTTCCTTACTCAGGCTACTCCAGACCCTTTATTATTACTGGAATGGAATATTATCAGTGATAAACAAAACTGGCTTCTGTATAGAAATGTCACAGGTTTTCAAAGAAGGCTTTAGGGTTTTGGGGCATTACAGAAATAATACATCATGCACAAAGTTCAAGGCAGAATATATATGCAGTGATTATTATTGTTAACTAAATAGGTCATCATGAAGCTCTTCTAAATTCAGTTCTGGGAGAAGAATTTCACCTCCGAAGTATGCTGAAGTATGCACTAGTCCCTTCTTAACTCCCACTGATGCCTGCCTGATGAGAATTTTGTAGGATTTGCTCTGCAAAATCCCTCAATCCTTTTATTTCACTTTAAGAGTCTGTGAAGCCTTTCTGGAAGGCAATAGAACAGCTGCTGAGATCTCAGCTTAATGCACTGGTAGCAACGGCTTGTCATACTTTACAAAAATTTTCTATTTATCAGCATTAGCATTTCGTTTCTCACTGCTCCTAATGAGTTTGTAAATAGCTAATCTCCTTTTAAACCAGCCACCACCTCTTGCCTAATTTATTTTTCAGCGTTGACACAGCTAAGTAGTTTGTTATCATAACTGTTTCCCATGGTGACAAACTACATCATGTTTAAATTGTGACACAAATATTATTGGTCAAAGGAAGATATTTATTGTTAAAAAAACTTTGTTTTCAATGTACCTAGCTATTTTGGTAGAGAGCCTGTGAGGTTTAAGATCTGTGAATTACATAACTCCTGTTAAGATACATAGTTCTGCAGCAACATTGGCCAGAATACTATTTTTAGCTTACCTAGAAAGAAGTGGAGCAATTTTCATGATTTGTTCTTATTTTCAGGTCTGGCAGGATCTTGTCTTCCTGTGTTTAATACCATGCCCTTTGCTTACTGTAATATCAACCAAGTTTGTTACTATGCCAGTCGAAATGATAAGTCCTACTGGTTGTCAAGTGCTGCTCCTTTACCAATGATGCCACTCTCTGAAGAAGAAATACAACCATATATAAGCAGATGTGCTGTGTGCGAGGCCCCAGCCCAAGCGGTAGCAGTTCACAGCCAAGATCAGTCAATTCCTCCCTGCCCAGTGAACTGGAGAAGTCTTTGGATAGGATATTCTTTTTTGATGGTAAGAGTCTGGACACGTGATCATATATATAAGTTTCTTTCATGCAACTTCCGTGTTCTAAAGGTTCAAAGATTTTTAGCTCTGAAAAGTAAACTATGCAATATCTAGCAAACACTAAAAAGGAATAGTCACAAAAAACCCAAGACGACGGTTAGTTCCAAACTGCAGAAGCTGGCTGTAGCTATATATAATAAAATCATATCCTTAAGCTACACAAATTCTTAAAATTATTAAAGACAAGCAAAATCTTTGTAAACAATGGGATTTTCATGTACTTTTCAGAATTAGAGATCCAGGTCTTTTTAATGCCGCCCTCTAGTTACATTTGCACTAGTTAAGATAACAGCATCGTCTCGAATCCACCTGGATTACTCCTTTTTTCAGTTTGACAAATACCAGAAAAATAAGTGAGCTGGCTCTAGACTTCTGAGATTAACTCATTACAGAGCAAATTAAGATTTTCTCCAGCAAAGGAAACTTACTCCAACTTAAGATCACCAAAAGTAGTGGAGTTAAAAGCAAATTAAATCAGAAAAAGACAGATTAAGACATAAGTTACCTATTTTTCACGCACAGTTACCAAGTTCTTTCATTGTTCTTTCCAGCACACTGGATCTGGTGATCAGGGTGGTGGACAGTCTCTTATGTCACCTGGAAGTTGCCTAGAAGACTTCAGATCAGCACCATTCATTGAATGCCAGGGTCAGCGGGGAACATGTCAGTTTTTTGCTAACGAATACAGTTTCTGGCTAACAACAGTGATGCCTGAATTGCAGTTTGCATCAGCCCCCGTCTCAGGAACTCTTAAAGAAGGACAAGAGCAGAGGAAAAAAATCAGTAGATGCCAGGTATGCCTGAGGCACGGCTAACAAGCGAAACAGAAATGAACAGCTAGAGTGAGACTTGCATAAGGATGAACAACACGCCAAGGATTTAAACAGTATTTAATACTCGAATGCGTTTGAAAGTGTGCAGCACTGTTTTTGTTTAAATGGATATATAAGACTGAAAGATGAAGGATCTGTTGAGCCTCATCCACCCCTATACACACATCCACAGGTAGTAAATGACTTCATTCAAAAAAATGAAACTCTATCACATTGGAGTCCACTGCAGTAATATTCAGGTAACAGGGTGAGCTTGGAGGGTTGAATCAAGTCGGGAATACCAAGGAAACTGGACATGATGTGCAAGAAAATGTATTTCCTGTTTGAAATGACATTTATAACAGGAAGAGTATGTACATTTATATGGCATATTATAAATATTTATCCTTATAGATACAGATGTGAAAACATACAAATGTCTTAAAGCCCTATAACTGAATTTCCCAAGCTAAAGAAACTTGCACATGCTGTTTCTGAGAGAAGGGGAAAATGTAATTGTTAAAAAACCTCTTAATAAAAACAATGAGGATCAAAGTCTGTTGCCATTGCAGTACTCAACCAAACTGCGACAGAACTGTTAATTGGGCTTTCATAAGCAACAAAAACTCACAAATCTGTTTAACAGCAGATTATGTAAGAAAATAAAATTAGCTGAGATAACAAAACCTTAAAAAGCTATATTTATAGTCACAATTAATTTCTAAGAGCAGTTGAATTAAATTATTAAGCTCCAATCCAAGTAGCTGAAGAAACAAAGTAGTTTCTAATATTAATTGAAAAGAAATAGTAACATGGTGATAAAATGGGTGAACTTATCTGAGTGATGAATATAAGTAAGGTTAGGACAGTTGCTTAAACTTGAAACTAATAAATTTTGCTCATTTTTTGCTTCTTTTTTATAAATACACTGCCAAAAACAAACAAAAAAAAAGAATCATCACCTTCAAGATCCTTATGGAATCATAGCTCTAGAAATGCTTTTTATTTTTTAAAGCATTGATTGTTAAAATGTTTATACGCTAAAGCACTAATCACTTTTTGAAAAAGTTAAATGCATCTATACCTCCTTCGTTCAGCTATAAAACCAGAACTATTAAATGCATATTTGGTGAAACTACTGAAAACACAGATTGCAAATGGAGAATTCATCATGTGCAGAAGGGCCACAAATGCTCCTTTAGCATTTAAATAAGCTACGTTTTACTAGAATGGAATAAAATGTTTCTTCTAGCGCTTTTAATTTCAATTTGTGTTCACTAAGAGAGGTGCCCCCAGCAAAAAGATTTTCAAGGAAATAGAGATCCACGTCCAAGAGTCCTAATTCAAAGACGACTCCCTCTGAAGCCATCACGAGTATAACAGCCTGATCAGCCAATTTAAAAGTTGGATACACAAACTCAAAGAGCAGGAAATACAGACGTTCCAGTCTCAGGCAGAGGAAAAGAAAATAGTCAGAGGGTGAGTCCATTCAAGTGTAAATACATCAGTCTGTGCAACTTCCTTCTGACACAGCCAGCCAAACCTGACTGATTTGCTGTTCCTACATGGTAGTCAACTAAGTCTCCTGCTCTTTCACCTGGGAAGGGGTCAAGAGCCCTTGGGGCACATCCAAAGTCCCCACCTGTCTCAGGGGATATTTCCCTTTTGGTTCTAGTGACCCACTGGGACAGGGCACACCTCTCAGTTCACTCTTCAGCAATGCCAGCTGCATGCTTCAGATCCAGCAGTCTTTTGAGGCGGCACTAACCTGAACTGCATGCAAGAAACTGATCCCCTCCTGCTTCAGACAGCATCCCACACACAGGCGAGACTGGCTTTCCAGTTTGAAGTAAAAAACAATGTTGTGACTCTCCAAGGTGCTGAGTAGCTTCGGAGTGTACTCCTGTGAGAAGCAACCGGGATGTGAAGGGGAGGACCATGCCTTAGTCACCTATTCTTTGAGGTGTGCAAACTGTATTTCCAAAAAGGACACAAGTAAAACCACAACGGGCTAGTAGCTTCAGCTGATGTTCGCAGTAACAGACAAATACCCCACTTCCTCAGGTGATGTCGCCATTTTCTCAGTGGATTTAGGTAATTCCACATTAAAATCTCATGAGCTTTTCCTGACAGTACTCACCAGCTCCTTGTTACTCATTTGCAGATGCTTTTCAGGTTAGAAACTCTCTGGAGAAAAGCAGTCACCTTCCTGGAAATATTTACAACGTGACTCTTGATACTAACCGCACTTAGGTAAATAATCAAGATATCCTGATACACTATGTTATTGCAAGCCTGGTCATAATAAGACAAAGACAAATAACAGAATAAAATGGGATTTTGGAATTGAATCTGTGTTCATCTAACTTGAACAAGTACACAGCAAAATCATAAAACCATCTGAGAGAATTAACAAAAAAAGACATGATAATCTAAATAAGGAGTTTCGTGGCACTTTACCATCTTGCTCATTTGATTTGAAAACATCATGTAAACCAATCATGTTTTCCTGATGTTTGGATGCAAACATTTTGCACCTCTGCCAGTTACACTTTACTATGTTCTATAAGAACATACTATATAGAAGATATATTTTTAAGCTGCCGCTAATAGGTTAGAATATCTAATAGGTGTGTAAATTCTTGTTTTGTGCTTAGTTGACTCTGTAAGGCATTTGTCAGAGATATTGTATTAATTCAAAATGAAATTGCAGATAAATTGCTTAATATTATAAAGCAAATAAGACAGACCAAAGTATAAAGCAGCATATGCTTTAATTCTGCAATCTTGTGTCCAGTGACTATAAGCATAAAATAATTGGTAAATTATTCATATGGGACCTAATTACGAAGTTGTGTTGAAAAGGAATAGTTGGATATTCATGAGAGTTAAAACACTCTTAAAGGCAGTGGCCTTGTGCTAGTCCTTATAGTCCAAGTTACCCTTACTATTGCATTCAAGAGCTTTGGATCTTGTCTGAGCCCAGTAAAGAAGTGAATTTTACCCTAAACAGCACCCAGGATACTAATAGCAACAGAGAAAATTATACTGGCTACACTTGGAGGCCATCAGAATTACAGCCTTTTGGGGCTAACTGCCCTGGAATTAAATTCAGAACCCGTGATTTCCAATGAGAAGCCTTGCTCGCCCATCACCCTTGCAAAGCATGGTGTCGGCACTCCTAGGAAGCGGGGAACATGCCTGGCTCTAACTCACAGCAAATCCCCGGGTCAGCTGTCAGATTCTTCTCTCCTTCGCATCTCTCTCCATCAGGATTTCTGGATGACAAGAGTGGAAGAAAAATGCTGCATAGTGAGAGCCCTGACCTGCTGTTAAGAAATGTGGTCATTTTTGCTTCATTTGCTGTTTTTCATAAGAAAAGGAAAGAGACACACAGACTGAATACTGAAAATGCCTTTTGAACTGAATTTCATCTTTTGGTATATACAGAGCATGTCTAAAGGGAGAGACTAAAGTAAAACTACACAGCAAGAACCAGAGAGCAGAAATGCCTATCACTCATTTTATCACAGTGGTGCTGTATGTGGAAAATGGTATTTTTAAAGTGTACTTTAAATTCATTTGTGTACAGTAGAATATCTGAAGTCCACAATTCACATGCTAAAAACAGGTATCAGAATGAGGTAACAGAAAAGAAGGTTAAACTCCAAGCAGAGAAGGTGTTTAGCTGGGGCCTGCAAGCAGACCCAACCTTGCAACTTCCTGCAAGAGAAGTGCACGTGCCGTGGGCCAGACCTGCTGCTCCAAGTCCCCTGCTTGTCACTTCCCGTCACACCAGCAGCAGCTCATGCCTGGGAGCTGCGGAACCCCAGGTGGTGAGGCGGCCCTGGCTGGCAGCAAGCACCGACCCAGCTGCTTCCCTCCCCCAAGCAGGACAGCAGAGAAAACAGGAGGAAAAGGAGTAAGAAAACTCGTGGGTTGATACATAGACAGGGAAATCACTTACCAAGTACTGTTGTGGGCTAAACAGACTCAGCTCGGGCAATTTAGCTTAATTTATTGCCAATTAGCATAAATATTTAATTATTTATCCAGGTTTTGGGAAACAAGTCGACAAACCTTAGAACACCTTTCCTCCCACTTTCCCAGGCTCAGCCTCACTCCAGACTCCTCTCACCCCCTTGTTATTGCTGCAGGTTTCGCTCAGTACCTTCAGTGAGACAAGAGGAGGTGCAAAGCTCCTGCAGGGGGGTTCAGGTACAAAGCGGTTTCTCTGTGCTGCACCTTCCTTCTGGCTCTTCTCCTGTGCTGTGACACTGGTCCTCCCTGGCTGCAGTCCTTTTGAGGGTGTACCTGCTCTGGCATGGGTCCTCCGAGGGCTCCAGTCCCTTCAGGGGTGCAACTGTTCTGCCACGGAGCACCTCTGCCTCCTCCTGACCTTTTCTCAGCTCAGAACACTGCTTAAAGACTCATTCCCAGAACTGCATTATTACACACAACAAGTTTAAGCAAAACTGTTTCAGGAATTCTTCCAGGGTAAACTCAACCAAACCAAATCTTTCCTACTTTGGTTGGTTCATAAGAACCAGAGAAACAAGAAAACAAAAAGTATCAAAACAGTCAAACTCCATAGAATTCTTGTTGTCCATACAATATTGCCTGTGTTTAAGGTAAATTTAAAAAAACAAACAACAACCCACAAGTGGTGCAAGTTAATGGCTGTGCCTCTTATCCATCAACCCAAGGTTTTGTTTGCTTCCTTGAAAAAGATCCCCCTAAAGTTTTAAGGCCCACTGTTGAGGAAAAACTGAATTTGATGTGCATCGTGCCTTCTGCTCCCAGTACACAGCTGTAGACTGCCAGTCTACAATGACTGTGCAAGCTCTTCAGCACAGCATGCAAGACAACAGGTCAAGAATTCTTTAATGAGAATTCTTCACCACGATCCAAATTCAGAAAATAAACCATACGTATCTGGAGAACTTACTTTCTGGTGTTCCATATGGACCGCTGTAAATAAGGTGACTTTACACCGATGTCCCAGACTGAAGCCTGGCCTTTTCAGGTCTTACAAGCAATCCCGAAATATCTTGTAATTAAATTCAGTATGCCACACGTAGAAAAAGGCTGCAAACATGAGAAATTCTGTTGTAATGCTTTACATGCATTAGAACTGTCTGGGCAAGAAAAGAAAAAAAACAACCCAAAAAACAAAACATTCAAAACCACGGGGAAGATTTGTAATGGGGAACAGCTGTTTGCAAGAAAAAGGATTGCTCCAAAGCCAGCTGTGAAGAGGAACAGTCAGGAAAGGACAGAGCTGATCTGCCTTCACTCTGAAATGATAAAAAAATTGATGACAGCTCTTGTAAATACGTCCCAGCAGGTGAAGCAATTGCTTCATCAAAACAGGGGTCTGTTTCATGACCAGATCCTTGTTCAGAAATCAGCATTTTAAACCAAACAAACAACAAAAACAGATGTTGAAATTCTGCCCACCTGACCCAGCTGGAAGACTAGCCAGGGGAGGAAGAATCACCATCACCAAACAGATACTGCTCCATATTCATACTCAACAGCTTTCCCCTTTTCTAGTCACTTCATCCAGATGTTCCAGAAGGTACTGGAAGTTCAATTACAGGTGATATTTTAAATGTACAGTAAAAACCAACTCCGTATTTATCATTCTGGAATGAATGTATTAAACAAACATGGTTCCTCAATATAGAGCACCTTCATCACCTACCACCACCTCATAGCAAATCTCTCCTTGTGCTTGGCCGCACAGTGCTCACCTGCTTCTCAAAAGGTGACAGGCTTGAGCTTCACAGTATTTGAAATTCCACATATTTTAGTGATTTCCACAGATTTGGTGAAGCAGAGATACCAAACATGCAAGACAAAATTCTAACCATTTTCTAAAGAAACATACGTAGTAGGGACCACTGTAACGAACCCTCCTACGGAGCGTTAGCTGCCAGAGAACCACCACTGCCTATTCACCCCGAGCAGTTTATAGAAAGATTTGGAATGCGGCACTCGAGCTCCAAACCTACGTCATGCTCAGCTTGGTAAAACAGAGGTTCACTACACAGAAAAGCAAGGTCTTTTTCGGAATTTAGTCTTCCACACCCTTATTACAAACACCACTGCTATTGTAGACAGATGCTCCTTCTTACACAATTGAGCATAATGAAGACGGGTGTTTTCATTAAAGTGGAGATTAAACTTTCTCAGAGGCAGAAAACAAATTCTGATGGGAATTGAAGAAAAATCTGTATTAGAAATGGCTACTCTGAGGCAGTTGCAACTGTAGTTTGTTAGACTCTGCAGACTGTATTTTAAAAACTCTAAAGCAAATTGGCGTTTCCAAATATTGTAATTTTATTGTGCTTAAATATTTAAGCTGCATGTAAAAAGTGAAATACATGCCATAAATGGTACTAGTGCTACAGAACTTTTGGTCATACACAGGTAGGTTGTGTCTGGGCACATACAGTGTACGCTTCCTGATGATGTGCAGAAACAGAGATTTTAAGTGTCCTGCCTAAAGAAGTGTTTTATCACTGCAGTGCCTTCCAAATTAAACGCATTCCTGATGATTTACCCTCTGTCCTACACATTTCACTTACATAATCCAATTCAAAAATACATTTTTCTAAGCTAACTGCTCATTCTGCATTTCGGGTCTGTAGACACATGTAGCAGTACAGAAGGAACAAATGATGTATTTTTCATGCAATCAGAAGCCTCAGCTCTAAACAGCAGCAAAACAATTACCTTGATTCTTCCAGCAGACATCCCGCAATATCCACGTACCCGCAATATCGCTGGCCGCCGTACAGGAAAACCTGTGTGTTTACATCAGTGTATACTGAAGTGCTGCTTTGAACAGCAAAGCTTTCCAGAAAGAAGTCCGCTCTGACCTAAGCTCTATTTTTTTTTCTAAATGCTGGACGAAATGGAAGTGAGAGGTTTGACCCTTGCACAGCAGGTATTCAAAGCTTTTATCTGAAGTTGCTTATATTTTGTACTAATGTAAACAAAAAAATCTTACCGAAACCAGCTGAGTTATTGTTAACACTATGGCTGAGTCTTTCTCTTTAAGAACATGATCCACCTGTTAATTGGGCAAAAGAATACACAATAGCCTTCTCAGATGCAGAACTGTGCACATACATACTTAGTTTAAAATGTAATTTCAAAAAGTCAGCAAACGGGTCATGCCATAGTCATTAGTATCATATTGAGGAGCTGTTCCGTAGCTTGTTACGCGGGTAAGGAACATGTGGATTCACAGATGCGGGCCACCCACTGAGAGATCTTAAATGATCTCCCTAAGGAATGATTTGGTGAAGGACCAAACCTACTCCAACATCCTCCCCTAAGGGAAGAACATTTACAGTTTACCTGCTCAACAGCGCTAAAAAGATATTTGTTTAACCTGCTCCAAAAAGACTAAAGAGGGAAATTCCAGAATATCCCTAGCCTGTTAGAAAAGTTCACTATCTACATGGTTCAAAATCCTTTGCTTCCGTTCATTTTGCTGCAAACTAGGCCAATTTCTTCTTGTGAATGGACAAAAGAGATGGACTTATCACTGTTCTCATGCGGCAGAAGACTGCTATCATATGTATACTCAATCTTCTCCTTTAATAACCCAATCACTTTACCCTTCTGAGCACGTCATATAAACAAAAATAGGCAAACCATATTAAATTTGTACGGCAAACTGTCTTTCTCCCATTTTCACAGCTCCTGAAAGAGTAAAAGGATATCCGTATTTATGACAATATCTAGACCCTTCAGAAAGCACAATACTCCTTTAGAAACAGTTCTACAACTGAAAGCTGAGAATTGCTACTATTTCCTTCCCTCTGAAATCTGGTAACAAATAAGAAATTACCAGTCTGGTTTTTTACACGTAGGAAACAATTTGTATCTTATAATAAAAGCATAAAATGATTCTGCCCTTCACGTCTGCAGGCTCCTTCAAGAAGCCGGCGCACATAACCATGAGTATCTGAGCCAGCTGTTTTGCTGAAGTGGGATTCACACTTAGTCATTCAGTGCTAAAGAAAAATTGTTACAATTCACAGTGGCAGAATCAGGAGTGAAAATGAACTGCAACACCCACTCCCATCCCATCGCAACCACAGAGAAGGCAGCTGAACCTAAACTGGTTTTCAAGCTGTTCATTCAAGCGTCACTCAGATTTGCTGTGCAATCTTCAGGCGTTGTACGCACCTATGGAGTTCCATGGTCTAGATACCAGCAGGTGGCTTAAAGGTTCAACAGCTCTTTATTCTTATATTTGACAGTATATACACTTAGCAGATACGGGTATCATAATTAAAGAGAGCAACGGACAACAAAAAGTTACTTTTGTCCTGCAGGCATTTCCAATCATGTCATTATTACACAGAAGCAAAGACAAGTCATTTTGCCTTGCTTTGGTCAGGAAAACTATCTGGACTAACCATTCTCACAGCTCCTTTGCCGTCACCTGCAATTTAAGCTCCTTAATACATATATAAAAACAAAACTGAAGACGCCTGCCATAAAGACTGTTAATACAGAACCTTTACCTCTATCAGGTATGCACTCTTCACTCTTTTCTGCTTTTTTTAGCGTAAGAGCTATCGGAACTGGGACTTAATTCAGCTCAATCAGAATAGTCTCCTAGCAAAGTCTGTTTTAATAAAGAATTTCCTTCTTTCCTCAGATACATCATCATTCCACAGACTTTTATACATATATTATTAATCTAATGAACCAATATTTAGGCTCTTTTTTCCTTAGCTGCATATCTGCCATATGAACAAATTATATCTAATGATAGAAGAGTTAAATTCTGCCTCCACTTTCAAACACAAGCAAGCCAAAAAACTCTAAAGTAAAACTTTGCTGAAGTGGCCGGTCCTTTCAGTGTCTCCTACTACGCCCTTTATACCAACAGAGTTTGTAGAGTGATTTTAAGGTATATGTGAAAATAAGCAAGGTGGTATTAGTCACCATGAAAATTCCAGTTTTGATTTTCACCGAAAAGGTAACTGTGGAAAACAAAGCCTCAGGCACGACGGCTTCTCTGGGAGGAGGCTGGTGCAGCAGAGTCAAACACGCTCTCCCCACTGAAACGCTTCTCCCTAGCACCCAGATGGCACTTCACGGGGGGCAGGAGAGGCTTTGATCTCGCTTACAGCCTGTACTGAGAACAGTTTCCACCTACACTCACCTAGCACAATCTCTCCCGCTCTGGTGCGGGACACCTATGAATACCGGTTTCTCAGCATTTTAAAGGGCATTTCCACCCCCCCTGCCCCTCCATCCCCCCTTAGGAGAAGCAGTACTGCCAGGGGAAAAAAAAGGTACATACACAAGAATATAATTTGCTTGTGTTTAAAAACGAGGGAAAAGAGGGAAAAGAGTTTTAAAAGTTAAACACACTGTTCTTTCACCACATTTTAATTCTGGACTGCAAGAAACCTCTATTTATTAGCAGTAATATGTTAGATCATTCAACCATTTAATTTCAAGAATGTGCCTGTTAACAAGTCTGCTGATTAGGATTAATTAAGGGGGTGGAATTTCTTACATGGCACCTGATCACAGAGTTTAGAGGAAGTATGAAAAATTCACAAGAAATCACAGCTCCTGCAACAAAGGAATCAAACTTCGGATGCTGAAGTATTTTATACAAGACCACTTTTTCTTAAAGAGTCCTTCCTTTATGTAGAGCTCATCAGGCACTAAAAAGCGCCAGGAAACACGCAACGTGGAATACTCATCTATGTAGATTGCCCTTAATTTTTGTCCCTGAAGAGGTAAAGTGCAACAGAGCATGTGTCAGGAATTCACCTGCAACTGACATCTACCATCACCAGTGCTCTGAAACCTAAACTGATGGGCTTTCAATGGTAAAAATTCCTACTAAGGAATCATTCTGTTAATAGACTTTCCAAAATACGTAAGCACCGGAAATTTCCAATTATCAAATCCCAAAACTTCCAAAGACAAAACAAACAAAGTTGGTCCTGACATAATCAGTCTGCCCCCTTGGAATCGGGAGTCTTCATTTCTAACAATATAACAGGTCTCTAATTTAAAATATACACCTTATTAATTGCTATAATGAAAACCAAACAGTTTTAAATGTAAAAAAATATTTATTTTGATTTTGTATACAAAAAGTCAAAACAGCTGAACAATTATTAGTACTGACTATTTTTTGTGACTATTTAATGGCAAGTATTTTTAACCTCACGCTACAAAAACAAGTGCTTTTAAAATTGTATTCATGTTTTTGATTTTACTTATCTTTTTTCACCTGACTAGTGGCTAATGCAGTGGTTTTAAATAATTAAAGTAACAGAGCTTAACAGACACAATAAGTTACACTGAAACTTTTGACCAGACCATTAAAAGATTAGTCTGAGGCACCAATGCTACTCACTCCTCATTTACATCTAATTATTACCTACTGAGAAAAAGATGCAAACTGCATGCGGGTTTTTGATACTTATTTTTAGTGAGCATAGAAAAGTTAGCCTACTATAAAAGTACCTGCTGTTTTATTCTACGGCTGCTGCATATATAGAAGAACAACTGAGACATAAAATTCCCAAGCTTTCTTAAAAAGGAAAATAGAGACTCTGAAAAAGTCTAAGTTACTAAATAAATACATTCTTTGTATGGTATATCCACTTCCCTTTCCACAAAACTCCTAACAAATTATTTCAACTCTAAAGGGAAACATTTTTTTTATTTAAAATATAAATATTAAGAAAGGCTTTTGGAAATAATAAGTAGTGACAACTCATTTTTATCACATACAAGCTCTAAAGAAATCAGCATGTTTTAAGGAAGACTGCAACACTAAGGGTTGTATTAAATCCCTGGGGTAAGGATAGCTGCAACGATTTTTCACGCAGTTTGCAAGACTGCGGAAAAGCTTAAGCCCAGGCTCTCGTGACCCAGCTGTAACCATCAAAGCAATCTTTGCAAGAGACATTTCACATGCCAATCCCAAAACCAGTCCGTCATCACAGACAGAGACGATTTTGTAAGGAAAAATTGCATAGTTTTACAATTGTATTAAAAAAGTAAGTAATGATTTTTTCATCTGTGATGGATGAAGGAAACCTGTTGTCTGAGAATACCAGCAGTCAAAAAGCCAAGGAATTTTTGAAGCTCCACAAAAGAAATGCAGAAAAAAGACAAGTTTGGTAAAACCATCAGTATTCTTCCATATTTAAGGTGCATTAAGATGGAGACTGCCAAAGATTCCGATCTCACACGTTTTATGCATGTTCCAGTTTTGATCCTGAACTCAGAAAATCCTCTGCAGTTTGGCAATTAATAGTAAAAAAAAAAAAAAAAAAAAAAAAAAAACATTACAAACGAATCTGCAGATTACAGATTACAAATAAACCTGCAAATATTTTGGTAACTCTGAACAGCACTTTACAATTTACATCAACACCTGCCAGTTTCATCATCTCTCAAACCTACGAAGCCTTTGCCTTCTTATGTCCTCTTCTGAATGCTGCTCAGGTGGAAACCAAAACCCATAGGGTCGCCGCTCATTGTTATACGTTGCTCCACCAAAATCTACAAGACACAATGAAAAACAACTGTTATTTTGTTCTGTCATATGAGAAAAATGCACACACTTCCTGTAACCCAAAGCATGACAACACAAAGGAAAGAGGGAGTTGAATGTTTCCAATTCTGACGGTTTCAGGGCAATCCTAACTTCCAGCAACTGCTCTTAAAGACACTGAAATAAAATTTAAAAAAACCCCACAACACCAAAACACCAAACCAACAAACCACAACCAAATGAACATTTAACAAGTATTAGCCTGGGAGTTGACATTTTTCATCATCCCTACTTTATACCATAAACTCCAGATTGTTAAACTATTTAAATGTCCTCAGCAGTTACTTCTGGCAAAATAAGCTTTTGTTTTTGCTTTCAGTATTGCAGTCCCACATGTGCTGATCCGCACCAGATGCGCGTACAACTCCCATCCTTCGCTGGCAGCAAGCAATTTCAGAAATAAACTACACGTGGCAGCTCATCTGGAGAGAGCTGTAAGCAAATTAATCCGAGGAGAAATAGCACACCAAGGCCGCAGGTCCTCTGCCCCGGCACCCCAGGAGAAGGCAAGAACAGGCAATTCCAGCAACTCTTCCGGATTCACATGAAGCGACAGAGCACAGAAGCGATGAAAAGGTGGTTACGCACCACCTGAACTGAGGGCCTCTGGGAAAAAGAAGCAGTAGACTGCCTCCTCAGCACAGGTACGGCCTTAAGGATAAGCAAATCAGCCTTACAGATAACACAACAGCCTCTGTAACAGAATCACAGAATGGTCAGGGTTGGAAGGGACCTCTGGAGATCATCTAGTCCAACCCCCCGCCAGAGCAGGGTCACCTACAACAGGTTGCACAGGACGGCATCCAGGCAGGTTTGGAATGTCTCCAGAGTGGGAGAGATTCAAACATTCAGTCTTTAAACTTTCCTCTCAGGGTCTCATTTAAATTAGCTAAAATGAATATGGAAAACCAAAGGTAAGTATTGCAGTACTATTACGTTCATTTTCAAGAGGAATTTCAAATAGCGCTTTGCCCTGTATCAGAAACTGCTTGTAGCAAACACGCAAGGCCAGTGTACGTGACGTGAGTCAGGAAGCCCACCCTACCGAAAGGCTCTGTTAGTTTCTGATTCAATACAAAAGCATTTTAGTTTGTAGAGTACCCACCAGTATGATTTTGTGAAACTATTAGAACACGCTCCTAATTTTTCTTTTGTGTTTGCCAAGAAGTCAAACTCCTGGAAAATGCTTCCAGGGATAACTAGAGCTGCTCAGAGTCTGGTAGGCAGCAATATTAACAGCAATGGTTATCGAATGAGATGCCCTGTTTACAAGGATTTTTCAAATTCATACTAATATACAGGAAATTAATTACATATATATTTTAGTATTTTATCTTCAGCTTGTCCCTGTGTCTCAACTTGTTAGAGAGAAATCTGAAAAATATTTAATCTGTTACTCTGTCTCTGAAAACACTACAGCACTATTTGACAAGTATTTTTCAAAATATTATAGAAAGCTAACATTCATTGGAAGTCATAGAGCTTGGCACAGGTAACTAACTGCAATGCTGTTCAATTTTATTTTTTTTAAATCCAAAAGCAATCTCCTTGTCTAAAAAAAAAATTAGACGTGGGCAGAGTGGTTTTCATTAACAAAAAAATATTAAGCTGATCTGAAAGTTCATTTTACTAAACTTGTTTTCCCTCATTTTACTTATTTTCTTATACATAAGAAGGTTTATTTTAAAAGAAAAACCACAGTTTTACTGTGTCCTGTTGACCACAAGCTGAGAAAAACCACTGGCTTACAGTACTTTGTAACGCAATGGACATTCATTTAGAAATTAAAAAACCCAAGAGCTTCAAATTGGAAGGCACAAAGCAAGGTGGTCAGCGGACATCCGACCCTTTCGTAATAGTGCAGAAATATGGCTAGACAAAAAAGTTAAAAGGCCTGAGAAAGCTCAATTTGAAGTCAACATTTATGAACTTCAACATTATGAACTTCAACATTATGAAGCATTTGAAGTCAACATTTATGAACTGTAGACACATACTGGAATACAAAATACATCTATAAGTATCTATCTTATTCATCATCTATGAGTATGGGAAGAAATTGTTAAACAACACTGAATTCATTATAACATTCTCAATAATGTTTATGTTTTCATGGCAAAAAAAAGGAGAATAATCATTGTGATTCTTAATTTTTAACAGTAAATAATATCTGGGGTGAATAAAAGGAAAAGAAAATTATCTTTTACGATGTTATTTATATAGTAATATAGCACCAATTAAAATGTCTTGTATTTTCTTAATATTTTTACTTTTGCTGGGTATAACTTTTAATATAAATATTAACAATAGCTGAAAGATATAAATTTTGATATATGAAGAGTAATGTAGTCAAGACCCTGATCGTACAAATGGCTGCACCATACAGGGTCAAAACTGCACTATAATGCTGAAGTTTGATTTATTTTTTTTTTAAATCATCATAATTAAGAAAACATTTGCATTTTTAAAAAATCATTTTCTGTGGTGACATTGCCAACTAAATACCAAGGTTTCATTAAAACATTTATTTTTCTATATAGCATCTCGGTTAGTTTTTATTTAAGAAATCAGATACCACTTACACAGTTAAGACACGTACTGGCAGAGTCCCCATAAAATATGCTCAACACTTCAAATATAATTGTGCCTTAATAATCACTAGAAACAAGAAAAGATGTTATAAAAAATATGCAAAGTGCTCCTTTATATGTTGACCCAAAAATGAAAGACTGACCATGTATTTTGAAAAGCTTTATGTTCAAGAAAAGATCTTATTTTACATCAAACAATACGGTGGGGAGTGAAGTTTTCTAAATGCGAAGGTTTAAATACATGTATATATTTAAGTTACCCTGTTACCCGAAATAGTTCCCTGATACTTTTTTTTTTTCTCACTACAGTAAAAACATTAATAACCCCCTTCACCTAACCAAAATATTTATAAGCCACAGTGTTCAGAGAGGGTAATTAGGCCACTGTTACTACTGAAACACCACTGGGACTTCTGTGCAAGAAACAAACACTATCTTTCAACACACCAGTAAAATACTTCAAGACTAGTTGATTTTAAGATTGCATTTAAAGTATTTAAAAAACTGCAGTAACACCAGATGAGAGACAAAACCAAAGGATATAGTACAAAAAGTTTGAACAAAACACTAACCCTTACATAGCATATTTTTAAATGAATTTGATTGAGAACTAGAACTGTGTCCTGTGAGTACAGGAGACCGAGACCCTCCACACCTTTCCTGTCATTCTGTGTAGGGGCTTTTTTGTCACTAAAGTTTACAGGACTTTGGACCAAAACAAGCAAATCACTGTAACTGCAACTGGTTTAACTAAACCTGTATTAGCGTAATACAAATAAAGCTTTAATAACCTTAAACATTTTCAACCACATGTTAAAGAAATATGCTCATCATGCCTAAAATACTTACTGTAGTGAGGCATTACAGCACGTTACTCTGAACCTACAGTCCCCATAGGCATCATGTATAATGCATCACGCACTGGTTCAAAGGTTACTCGGCATGTCAAAATCCGACATTTGATTAACTGCAGACACACAGTCTGAAATGAAGGTGACAACACTGACCGTCCTCCCTTTTTAACTTATTTTTCCCCCACTACGGATGAGCAAGCACCTCTCAGTTAAGAAAACGGAGAATGTTTTGTGCTCAGAAGAGCAGAGTCCCTCCTCAGCTTGGAGTGCCAGTGCTGACACTGAGCTTCCCGGTCTTCCTTCAGCGCCTGATCTACATCAAGATTTACAGAAGGAGCTGCTTGTATAGTAACCCTAACAGAGATTTGGGAAAGACGACTGTAAAACGCTTTATGCTGAACTACGAGACCATTTTTACTAGTTAAAAAAAACAACACAGATTTGCAGATCATTACTCAAATTCACACCCTTTTTCTTGGATTTAAACAATACAGAAAAATAAGAACTATTGAGTAGAAGTCTCAAATCAAAAAGACATAATTAACCAGGGTAATCCCTCAAGAAACTAGGGAGTTTATCATACTGTTTCAGTTACAGGCAAATTCGAAGTTTTGGAAACAAATTACTGGCATGGTCACTACAGTCATTTTAACAATGTAACTGCCCAATCCCATAAGGCCGAAAGAAAAAATATATCTTTATATGAGACCATTGGCCATATCTTAGTGCGTATTGGAGGCTTTGCACTGAAAATTCTGCACCCAATATTGGTTCTTCTGATTCCTAAGAAAAACTTCTGGTTTATACCTTAAGTTCTATTACCTGCTTTAATTTTTATAATTAACAGATTGCACACAAACTACTCAACTCAAACTCCTGAACTTCTCATACAGCAGATACTCATTGCCTCTATCTTATTGGATGATACTTCTGTTTTACAACAAGAAAATATATTCTAAATTCTACACAAACAGAGACAGCACATAACAAACTCAACCAACAATAACTGCAAGGAGTTAAGACTGTCCTTACTGGACAGAAGTCCTTTAAATGAAAGACTAACACACATATATTTCAGTTCTGTTCTCATGCAATTTGGGGCACTACTAACTTACAACAGCTGATAATGCCCAAAACTTCCTTAGAGACTTTATGACAGCAAAAGGAAACTTAAATGTCTCAATGTGCCTTTTGGATTCATATTTGAGACATTTATGAAATAAATCCTGAAATTCCATTTCATCAATGAACTGATGCTGAATAGTTCATCTCACTTGTAACAGGTCATTTGCAAGTAAAAGATTATTTCAAATTAAGTACTAGCGCATTGAGTATTTTTATCAGACAATCAGGACAGCAATAAATTACTCTTGTTCATTGTTCAACTAAATCACATTTGTTTTGTTAAAAGGCAAAATTGATAAAAACTTGAATATTAAAAAAATCTGGCTTCTGTTGCTATACCGATTGCATGATATATTTAAAAAAAAAAAGGCATAATCACAACACAAAATTTAAGACTTCTTTCTTTATTCTTCCATATGCTATGGATGTTACGGCACAGGCAGCTATCAGTACTGGACAAGCAGCAGGAGTTTCTGCTGTAGACATTCACAGCTCACGTTATACCAGATCACTGCCACGGTCAATCTCCACAAGTGCCCTACCCACCAGAAACTAATTCTAGTCACAGAAACAAATTTCAGAAAGAGAAGAGACGTCAGCAAAGAGGCACGAGTGGATCCTATCTAGGCTTAAGCCTTATCTTTTCCAAAGAGTTTCACATTTGAAGCATGATTTTTGAAAGATCTAATCATCTTGTAGTGAAAAGCAAAGAAGCTGGAAAGTATTACATGCCGAATTGCTTTAAGCAATTCGGAGAGATGCTTGAGGAGCAATTTAATAGTCAAATAGTACAACTTATAACCCATGCAGATCCACGGGTTTTAGTAAAGGATGCCCAAGATGACAGCTGCAGCTGGACCGCCATTGCTCTCCTCCTTCAAGAAATTAAAAAAAAAAAAAGAAAGGGAGAGGGCACGTATTAGCTTGCAATATTAAATTCACACTTTTAATCATGCACATATGACTCCATTAGCAAGCAAGGTGGTGATTAAATAATGCGATCTTAGACCCTCACCCCGCATCTTGGCAGGGAGGCGGCAGGCGCTGGGCCAGTGCTCCCGCGGGGCCTGGGGACATCGGTGGCTCACCCAGCAGATGGCACCGGAGCCACACAGGTCGCCACAGAAATTAGGACAAACTCCAGCCAACAAAGCATTCCGCCTTGTAAGCAGAATTAGGGTTATTTTGAAACAGATGGGCTCTGGAGAAGCTGCTGCACTGAATATTATAGAGTTGTTTATTGTCTGGCTGGTTTGAAACACAGGGATTATTTGCCAGCATCTAGCAGTTTCTGTTACATCAGGTTTCATCAAAAAGGAAGCGAAGTGAAAGCCACTGGAATACATATACACTTTTTCTTTAGTAAACCAGTCCTAAATTCAGAACCTAACTTGCTAACGCACACAGTGCTTTGCAGCAGAATGTCTGTCCTGGCAAGACCAACTGCATAACCAACACCTTAACCCTGAAGCTGAACAGCTGACACAGCCACCTTCTACACAAGAATCCACTAAATTTTGCCTATCTTGTTATCAAGCCAAGTTTGTCTAGTGTTTTTCTCGTTTTATGCATCTGCAACACAACGCTGCCACACTTGGATATGCACAACACACTCTTTGAGGCGTTCCACTGTAACAGTGATCAGCTCAAAGCCCCCTTTCCCCAGATCTTTTTCGCACATCCTCAGCACTTTAACTACTAAAAGACAGTTACCTGATGCATGATCTAGAAGAGCAGACAGGAAGAGGTGAAAAACTAACATCATTAGCAACAACAATTCATCACAGAGCATTTCATTGGAAAATAGCAAAAAAACCCCACCACAAAACCCAAAACAACTCCTGTTTCCCAAAGAAAGCACAGAGGTGAAAGGACATACATGACAGCATTGGAATTAGAAGTTCTGGCTACATCAGTCTAACACGTAATTCAGATCTGCTCTTCTGAACATGGCATGTGAACCTCCAGCCAAACTCACTGCAAACGCAAGCAGAGAGCTCCACAACGCAGCACACAGATTTCAGACAAAGACCAGAGAGTGCACTGGCTCTGCAGTCGAGCCATCCGTGTAGTCTTCATCCATCCACTGCCCTCCAATCATCAAGATCAGACGTAAGGACAATTTGAAACATGCTATCCCGTCAGTGTAATAATAATACCTGTAGAATGTATGTGAAGCGTGCGTTTTTTGCTCCTCTGCATGAAATTTGGCGTAAGGCAGAAAAAGCAACCAGTCATCTTACAGGCTGAGCCAAACAGACAAAATCTCCACATGGGGCTTTAGTTCTGCTTGTAGTACAAGGCACGGAAGTGTTACATCAAACACACTCACTTGATTTTTCCCTCTCTGAAGTAATGGCCTTAGTTTTAGGTTAGATAATAGAATTTGCAAAAGAGTTTCTGTAAGCTTCAGGAAGAATTTATCAAGCTACCAAACGGTGAAAGTCTGACTGGTAGAAATATGCAATTAGGTCCTTGATAAATACCAGTGCTGCTAGATCAAAGAAGGTGAGTGTAGCAGTAAGTAGCAATGGTATTACAAAGCAGCGCGTCTATATTTCTTTTTCATGCTAGCTTTAGTTGTGTTGAAGAAGAATCTAGAATATTTCAGTTGAACAGGTTACAATTTTCAGTATCGCTATCTGCCCTGGCACTACGGAATGTAGTACCTACACAAAAAACAAACTATACAAACACTTACATACCCATACAAAGAACAAACACTTCTCATTTCCAAAAAAACCTCTTACTTTTGTAAAAGCTTTATTGTAGAAGATAATCACAGATGAGTGACAATCTCTTTCACCACAGTGAGGAGCATACAGCTAACCAAAACGTGGAGAGCCCCGATCTGGATGAAAGGACCGGACTGCGTCAAGAGGAGAGCCCTTAACAGGCGCTTCAGATATAACCGTTTCATGCCCGAGCACACACACAGGTAACCCTGGCCTGACTTTCCCAGCCTTTGAAAGGTGTGAAAGACAGGATGTCTACATTGAGCAGAGCCAAGGTTCAGATAATATGTTGCAGTTCGTTGCAAACTCATTGTGGGATTTCTTCTTCTTTTTATTGAAACAATGTTTTCTGCACCCAAAACCATACTGCTTTAACCTATCAAGTCTCCTGTTGAGCTCATATGGTGCAAGAGATTTTACATTTCCATTGATTCAGTTATTAACTTGTTCATCTAAAGAAATAAAGTGGAAAATCAAAAGGAAATCTTTATATTAATCTTCAAAAAACTGGAAAAGTAAGAAGTACTAACCAATGAGTCCTACTAGATCCAAAACCCTGAATACCATCAGAATCAGAAAGTGTTTTGGCAAATTATTTAATTATAAACAGTAAATCCTTTATTAAATAAGACAAATAGGCTTTGGTTTTTCATTTAAAACTGTTGTTAAAAGGCATCCAGAAACCTAACTGGTTTTGGTGGTTTTTTTCAGCTACATTCTAATTTTCATCGAAACGTTGCTTCACATGAAGTTGATTAAAAAAGTACTAAATAAATGCATTATTCATCCTTTATAGTATCATCAGTCAGAGCAATGTGTTAAAAAACTGAATAAATTAATGTTTAAGCTGTGTAATGACTTGAATGAATAAAGACAAGAAGTACCAAGTTATGCTGACCTGAATCACCATTCTTCCCTCTTTGAAAAAACACACTCAAAGCTAGATGTAAATTCTTTCAGGTTATTATTTCAAACCTAGGCGCTAGCCACACCGTTTCATGTATTACAGGATATAAATGATATTACATATCCTCTACCAAGTCACTGAAAGACTTAACAAGTGCAGACATTCACTACAACCTTGCAATGCTCCAACAGTGAACCATATCTGAAATCCCTAATGGAGGCTATGATGTCTAAATAATCCTTTGCAGAGAGGATAGTATCTGTCCATACTTAATCTTGCAAAATGTAACTAACTGCATTAGCAAAACTTCTTGAGCTAATGAAATGAAGACTTTGATCAGAGTTGACTCATGTCCAACCAGCTTTCAGGGCAAGCTGAGCTTGGTCATCCATCTCCACAAGATTGCACAGTCGTATATAGATTGAGTATGAAAGAGAAAATATTCCCAAATATTCCTTTTGAGCATAATCCTAAAACCTATTGCTGCAGACTGACAACAGGAGGGAATCTATGTAATGCTCAAAATAATTACAGATTTGTTTTTAAATGCAAGCTAGAGACTCCAGACAGAAAACAAAAAGTATAGGAGAGAAGCAAGCCAGAACACAGTTGGCCTTAGGGCCACAAGGATGCAACCACAACGCTGGCCAACAAGACACAATGTGGAGATATATCGTTTTCTTGAAACTATCAGAAATTATTACTTTATTCAGTCTGACATCAGAAAAAGGTTCAGAACATTTTTAAGATAGTCCCAATGAACAAAATATAAACTATACCCAGTCTATAGAATTAATTCAATGATAAAACCCCAAGAATTAAAATAGTAAATCATGGCTAAAGCCAAGATTAGGAATAGTTACTGACCTTAGTTTACCACTAAAAGCATCTCCAGACTAAGTTTGTTATCATTCGTAAGAACCTTAGTATATATAAAATTACATTTGGGAAAAAAAAAAAAACCACCAAAATACCACACCAAAACCACTTTGTTTTTCCTTTACTGCATTTCTGCTTGCCTAACAAAGATGGAAAACAACAAAGAAACTCCAAACAATATCCATTTCCCAATGCCAAGACTAAGAAACCCAGATGGACAGATGGAGACACCAGTGCAGACTGGAGCCACTCCACAGCAACTACCACTTTCTCCAAAGTGGAAGAGAGGGCTTTTATGTAGCCCACACACAGCTTTTTCCAATTATGCCCACAGCTGTTAAGCAGAACAGCCTGCTCTCCAGCAAGGTGACCCTGCCAAACCCGCTGTGAAAGGAACAACATTTGTTCATTTAAGAAAAAGTTCAAGTTACTGAGGGGAAAAACACAATAATCCAGAGACCACAGAAGTCAGTGAAAAGACTCCCATTTGTATCACTGAGTCTTAGATCAAAACACCAAGAACAGCCTCTACCTCCACATGCAAACCATGCTTTTATAATAGAAGTAGTGTGAATGTAAGAAAAACATCTCTAGCTACAGTCAAAGATTTAACTATTTCTTTAATATAGTGTTTTCTTCCTATTTTAATTTTTTTGGCAGTTGAAACTTTTGCAAGGAGGAAACCATCCAAAAGAAAGCTGCACTGGCAGTACCTTCAAAAATGTTTGCATACTTAGGAAGTCACAGAAAAAAATCAGCATTCTATATACATTTTAGCATGAAAATCTGAATACTTTGTGTCAGTACTATATTCAAAACACAGAGCAAAATAGCCTTGAAACGCATGATGTATTAGGATGTCAAACAATCTGAAATAATGTTGTAAATTATTCTCAGTGTACTAGTGTTAGAATACTTCCGTATTTTCAATTTTCATAATTTTTCACATTAATAACTGCAAACACATTATCACTTATGTGGAATGAAGCCCTACTTTTAAATTCATAGTGTCTGTCTTTTTATCCCTGTAAGATGTAACTCAAGAACGCAGCATGCAAGCAAGCCCAAAACCTTAGGCAATATATGCAACGATGGACAGAACTTTTTCAGGAAAGGCAGATGAGAGAAATGGGAAACACAGCCTCATTCATCTGCGTAACCAACTTTTATATAAATGTACTTTGGATAAAAAAACAGTTTCAGTTAATGGTATTTTCACAGCACATATCTCAGCTCTTCCAGTTTACTAATAAACCATTGAAATAGTTTTCCTCTGTATTTAGAGGTGTTTCAAAGGCAAGAGGAAAAGGATGCACGCAGAACTGAGTAATGGGCAGGAAGGGAAGTAGAAAAGGCAAAAACCCAAACTACTGAAGACCACATTAGCAGTTTGCACAACATTTTGTAGTGTTGACTTGTCCATCAAAAGCATTCTCTTAGTACATTTTCCTCCAGGTATCTGAAGGAATGCTGTGCACACACTGCTCCTCGAAGGGAATCGTGCCTCTCCTAAAAGAATGCCGAATTGTCTGTACGGATTCACATATCATAACAATAACAACGATAATCCCAAAGACAGGAGAAATGAAGCAAAGTGTGTAGCACTGAGGACAAGAGGAAGAGACAATGGAAATAAAGGAGAAACTAATTTCCCCAGTTGCACTAATTCTATGGAAGCCTTTGCATAATTTAAAATCTTGAACACGCTATCGACATTGAACAAAACTTTATCAAGTACCCCCATGTCTCTTCTCAAAACAAGCACAATTAGTCCTAAAGTGTTTATTACCGGCACTTTAGTATCTGAACCAAGTTAGCATTGCTTTAAAAAATAAACTAAAAAAGCCCTGCAAAATTCCCACCAAAATACTCAAAATTTAAGACATTAGTACTTTTTTTTTTTAACCACAGAGACTAAAGGAGACAACTCTAAATCCAGCATTTCCAAAATACTTACGCGCTATTTAAAGATACACAGCAGTATCTTTAAAGGTCAAGTGTGTACAAAGCTTAAAACAACTACTATTACATGTACTGTGGCATTTCAGAAGGAAATTAACTAGTCCACATTTTTGATTTAAGATCTCAATCTAGACAAAAAATACAGCTTGTTGACACACAAGTACATGAGACCTGGATTTGAAGGAGCTGTCAATTCTAGTTATCCATCACATCTAACTTCCCCTACTGCACCGCCGCTGAAGCAGAAATAGTTGAGCTATGAACAACGATGCTTCCAAGTTCTCAATTTTCAGCACAGTATTTTTCATCCAGTCCAGTCTTTTTTTAGGCAAAGTTAAATGAGCAGCAGTTTTGATAACAAAGGGCAGTAGCTGCACTTCAGTTGTCTGAACCCAACCTGTCCGCCTGTGTACACAGAGATTTTCCAACAGAATGATTTCACTGCTTTACAGAACTATTCTCTACACCACGGTATTTCATAGGTGCTAACTGAGGTTCTATTTTAAAAGAAACCCCTGGTGAAAGGCTTAGTGGTGCTTGTCTTACTTACCTGGTGAACTTTTACTGCCATTATCAAGAGAATAAGGACTTTTTTGGTTCTAATCTTCAGTAAACCTGTTTTATCCTGCATCAACCACTATTTTCATGAAGAGAAAGACAGAAGTATATTGCTATACATTCATTAAACATTTATAATAGAATTCTGCCTATGCTTCGCGTTGCAAGCAGTCTGCTACTCACACTGAGCATACACCAAAACTTTCTGTATGGAAATGAAAAAATTACTGATTTAATTTCCTGGAAATCTGACTGAAGAAAGTGCTGGTGATGAGGATCATAGAGCGCGGCTGAAGTTTTAGAAAGACATTTAGAACAAGAGCTCTACTCAAAAGGGAGAGCTTTTCTCCAAAAAGTGTTGCTGGGTACCTGAGACCGTACATATCCTGAATTTTGAAAAAGAAAAAAGGAAAAAGTGGAACTTTAAGACTCAGATGCAAGTCACAGCATATGACTTTATGAAATGAGTTTTAATCTGATATCATGCACTGCATATTTGAGCATATATTCTATTTTAAGACATTTTTAAAGAAAACCATCATAGTCAAATGCAATGACTGGCATTCCTACAATTGTAGAGGGGAAAGATAACACTGACTGGAAAAAAAATGGAATTATACAGCATTTCCCTATAGTCTTATCACATCAGTTTCATTCTTATTGCAATGTTCCACGGATTTGGCAAATTTCACAGACTACTAATGAGAGTCCAGTCTCAGCAGAAGAAAACAGAAACGGGAATCCTTAAAGATTCAGAGAACAGGTAAGGCAGATGCCTAGAGACTCCCTAACTACACCGCAAACATAGCTATGACTAGCCCATACTCGGCCATCTAAAAACTTTGAGTGCATACGGGTTTTTTTGTTTTGTTTTAAATCAAAACTAAAGAAATGCATAGACAAACAGTTTCACCATAGAATATAAGAGGGATATATATACATGTGTATTTATAGGTATTTCTCTTTAATCACAAACTATAGAGATTATCACCTACGTGTTTTAAGAATTTAGTCTTAAAAAGAGGAAAATTCCATGAGCTTGCAAGGGATTCTTAACAGTATTGAGATTGAAAGACAGACAGTTAGAAGTTCAGCTCACAAAAAATCCCAACGCCCACCGTAACAAAAATCCAAATCCACGTCCCACACTAATCGAGATATTTCTTCTGAGCAGAATATCAAGTAAACAATAGATAAGAGATACTGTATACTGGGGTTATATTACGGATGGCTGGTAATACTAGTATTAAACACAAATGGCAGCCGTATATTTTAACTTCAGAGTAAAACCATATAGTTTAAATATCAAAAGTTACAATTTTTTTAAATCCAAAATTATTTTCCCAACTTAACTAAAGGAAGAATTATTGCAATTTGTAACCAATAAAGAATTAGGAGAATAAGAATGAAATTTAAAAACAAAAACAACAACAAAACCTTCGGAGAAAAAAGTTAATGCCGTTTAAACCGACTCTTGTTTGAGACAACAAAGTAGCTAAAACTGGGAATGGACAGAATGCAACAGTTCCTTTTAGTAAATGGACCTAAATCATTATGACAGTTTGATAGTCTTAAAACTGATGCCTACATAAATCCTATAAACAAGCCCAGCAATTTCTTCTGTTGCATTAGATACTAATTATTTATTGTTATTTAAGAATTTTTCAGGACATAGAATAAAAAGAGAATTGCAGTTCAGGCATGCATGAATGCAGAATAACAGAAATGCAGTACCTTTATGGTGGCTTTAGAACTTATGTATGGGATTATAGAAGAGTAACTACTGACTTTAAATTTGATCCATGTCTTAGCACAAGTTAGTTTTCATTTGTGGACAACTGATACCAGGAAATTCTGTACTATGCCCCCGATTCTTTTAATAGCTTAATAGGATACTAACACAGTAATTTAAAAGAACAGATCAACATTTCAAGTCCTAAAACCCCTAATAAATGCATTTGTCCAACTAAGGAAAAAAAATAATCAATTGAAATGACTGCAGTAGTTGGTTTTTTTCCATGCTACAGAGCAACTGTGATAGTTCAAATGCCATAGTTGGGAAAAAAAAAAAGATTAATATGGAAAGAGCCCTAAATTTTGATTGTGGTACATCTTTTTACATCCATTTAGCTATCTGTTTCAAATTGTTTTATATAATTTTTAGTCATGTTAAGGACCTGTTTCATCATCCACATAATTGCAAGCAACTGTGAATGTCATGCTTTAGGGAAAAATGTATTGCGTTCAAAGGACAGTGCTCATTCAAGCTAATTATTTTTCAAAGTAACTGACAGGGAAGAATATCCTAATTACTTGTTAGCACAGTAAATTTCACCTCATTCTTTGTGTCACTAGAACAGGTATGATCAATTACATGCTCTGTATTACTTTCTTAGTGAAATAAGGCATCTGCCTATAGGCAAGCTTAACCTTTAAGCAGCTTGTTTAAAGAAACATTTTAAGAGTTCAGCTCTAAAGTCTTACTTTTCCAAACTAAGGTGCTCCAGCGGGTAGAAGAAAGAGATGAAAAATTAAAGCACTCCTGTGAAACCATTGAAAACAACATCTATACACATTTGATCACACCAAACTATATTTGAAACGATATACATTGATACATTTTCCTGCTTCACTTATCTGTGAGGCTTAAAAACTATAACTAGCACTGAAAACAGACACCATCATAGCCTTAAGAAATGCTGCTGTCTCAAATAGGAGTGAAAAATGCGAACTGGTATGCCACAGTTATCCACCAGTGAGATATAGTTAGAGATGCTATTTAAATTCTATCTCATGTTTCAGAGGGCACTCTCCAAATAAGAAAGTATTTCCTCTTATAGTTGAAAACTTATCTTTGTCCAAAACCAACAAGCAGACGAGAAATACTTAGAGTGATGCAGTTTAAGGCTACAAATGAAAGCTGCAGGTGTTCTACACTGATACTGATATATGAAAGCCTTTAAAGTGTGCACTCTCTAGTTATTTATATTATTATAATTTTGTCATTGTTATTTGTATTCTGTTTCCTTGATCGTTTCAAAAAAACATTAAAATGGCTCATTCTTGAAGATAACATTTCAAAACACTTAGTATTAAAAACTTTGAAGGATTTGTCAAACTCAATGTTAAAAGTGATGTAAAATAGCATGTAAAAACAATAGTAAAATAAAAAGTACCCCTTACAATGAAGCTCATTTTAGACCCATTCCTTCCCAAAATCTAGTACTTTCATAGGACAATATATTGATGACTTTGTTAATTTTTAAAAATTCCTAAGACAGCATGAACAGTAAGTAATTCACTATCTTCTGCTGACGAACCGGATGCACTAAATGATACTGATTTATTTTAAAGCTAAGATTCTCACTATCCTCTAAGGTTTTCAGTACAGTTTCATTGAAATGGGACTGCTTAGACTGCAATCATTTCTAGAACAATATTACAGTAATAACCCTGCAGAATTATTTTTTTTTTTAAAGTTTCTAGCTTCACAACGTTGAGGGAAAGTTAGACAGAACTATGCTTAAAGAACAAAGGTGAACACAAAAATGAACATAGACAGAAAAAACCCATCATTTAAACCCCCTTAATTTCCATAAAAGTCTGCACTTCTGCCTCCCAGGTGGCTCCCACAATAGATGCAAACTTAATAAAGCAAAAAGCTGTATTTACTTTATAAAATATGTTATCAAATTTCTCAAACTGGAAAAGCCTTTCCCTATAACAATCTTGCCTCATCTGCTGCCTTTTTAAAACTATCTTCCAGATAACTTGACATGTTCATCGTAATAAAAAATAGGATCACAGAAGGTGTGAAAGTAAAAGTGATGACGATTTGTCAAGACATCCATTTTCATATTTTGCCTGGTATTTCTCTGACAGCCATAACACAGTGGTGTAGATTAATTTTTTGAGTAGAGATTTATGAATGGTGCTCTGCATTTTAAGTCTTGCAGTTACAAGTAGAGGCTTCTGTATCTCTTTCCTAATGAATGCTTCCTTGAACCCAGGAATCCTAGAATTGTCTAGGTTAGAAGGCACCTTTAAGATCATCACATCCAGCCATCAACCTAACACTGCCAAAACCACCGCTAAACCATGTCCCTAAGCACCACAACTACCCATCGTTTGAATACCTCCAGGGATGGTGACTCCCACCACTTCCCTGGGCAGCTTGTTCCAATTCTTGATAACCCTTTCGGTCAAGAAATTTTTCCTAATATCCACCCTAAACCTCCCCTGGCACAACTTGAGGCCTTTTCCTCTTGTCCCATCACTTGCTACTTGGGAGGAGAGACCAACCCCCTCCTGTCTACAACCTCCTTTCAGGCAGTTGCAGAGAGCGATAAGGTCTCCCCTCAGCCTCCTTTTCTCCAGACCAAACAACCCCAGTTCCCTCAGCTGCTCCTCATAAGACCTGTGCTCCAGACTCCGCACCAGCTTTGTTGCTCTTCTCTGGACACTCTCGAACACCTCAATGTCTCTTCGGTAGCGAGGGGCCCAAAACTGAACACAGTACTTGAGGTGCAGCCTCACCAGTGCTGAGTATAGGGGGACAATCGTAGCATCACAGAATGGTTTAGGTTGGAAGGGACCTTAGAGATCATCTAGTTACAGCCCCTCCTGCCATGGGCAGGGACGCCTTCCACTAGACCAGGTTGCTCAGAGCCCCATCCAGCCTGGCCTTGAACACCTCCAGGGTTGAGGCATCCACAAGTTCCCTGGGCAATTTGTTCCAGTGCCTCACCAACCTCATAGCAAGACATTTCTTCCGAATACCTATTCTAAATCTCCCCTCTTCCAGTTTGAAGCCATTACCCCTCATCCTATTACTACACACCCTTGTAAAAGTCCCTCTCCAGCTCTCTTGTAGGTCCCCTTCAGATACTGGAAAGCTGCTATAAGGTCTCCCCGGAGCCTTCTCTTCTCCAGGCTGAACAACCCCAACTCTCCTCAGCCTGTCTCCATAGCAGAGGTACTCCAACCCTCCGATCATCTTCATGGCCCTCCTCTGGACCTGCTCCAACAGGTCCATGTCCTTCTTATGTTGGGGGCTCCAGAGCTAGACACAGTACTCCAGGTGGGGTCTCACAAGAGCAGAGTAGAAGAGATCATGTTTGTCAAGCAGGACCTGCCTTTCATGAACCCATGCTGACAGGGCCTGATCACGTGGTTGTCCTGTATGTGCCACGTAATGGCACTCAAGGTTATCTGCTCCCTAACATTTCCCAGCACTGAGGTCAGACTGACAGGCCTGTACTTCCCTGGATCCTCCTTCTGGCCCTTCTTGTGGACGAGCATCACATTTGCTAACCTGCAGTCAACTGGGACCTCCCCAATTAGCCAGGATGACAAATGATGGAAAGCGGCTTGGTGAGCACTTTTGCCATCTCCCTCAGTACCCTTGGGTGGATCCCATGTGGCCCCATAGACTTGTGCTTGTTCTATGAAGATAGAATACCAAGATTATGAAAAAGAAGGAAAATGACATTGACAGATATTCAGTCAGGTAATTATTTTTAAGATTAAATGTTACAGTTTCCCCAAATTTAAAAGAAATCTTTCAGATTTCGTAAGTTAAGGAGCACCTAAACCCTTTGGCTGAATTCCCAAAGGAATCCATATTGACATGCAACAGATTAAAATGAAGCACTGTTTGATACGAAAAATTCTCTCAATACCAGAAAACATATACTATGTTCATTTCTGCCCTTTATCACTTCAATATAAAAAATTTCATAACCATGATGTAAATTTTACACGATGCTGTAATAATGTGCTGTCAGTCCTATTCCCTCAAGTCTTGAAGTTTTCAGAAGCTGAGGAATAGATTCTACAAAGTATTCTTTCCTTCTTCATTTCACTTGCATTATTAAAAGATTAAATACATCCTAATGAATATATTTTATACCAATTTAACTAATGAATTTCAATTTAAAAACAAACACCATTTTTCTTTCTAAACACTTCTATCTTTTTTTTTTTTATGACTTTCAGCTAGCTAGAATATAAGCTTCCTTTAAGGTAGAAAAGGACAGTGTGGAGAGTAAGTGTCAGTACATTGCTTGTTAATTATATTTGTATAAAAGCAAAAATATACACACAGAGAAAGTTTAAATATTGGCAACGTCAATTTTTCTATTATATCACTTCATACTGCTTTTTAGAGTATCGTAACTTTTTTTGGCACGGCAACTTACTTTACTTAAAGGGTTTTTGTTATAAAAGCATTTCTTTTACTATGGTAGTAGCAAGGTAATCAAATGGTGAACAATTATGAACAAATGCAATTACACTAAGAGAATGCTACTGCATCCTCACTCTGCATTCTGTGAAAATTCCACCAGGAAACTTTAATCTGCTTCCAAAGATACATCCAAAATACTGAAAATAAATAATGAGCAATACATCTGCCCCCCTCCCCTTCTCAGTATGAATCATAACTTAAAATATAAAATGCAATAACATTCCTACCTCTTTCATTAAGACTGTTTAGCACCGCCCTTTCAAGCTGTTCTTCTTCAGTGAGCCCACCGGTATAATCATAATAGCTCCTTGGCGTTCTGTATTGGTAACCTGGATACCCATAATACTCTGTAAAATGAATACAAAATAAAGAAAATAAACTGCTGCTACTAAGTAAGAGACTGAGAAATCAGATATTATCTTTATGATATCTTTCTTCCACAAATTATTTTAATTTGGAAAAGAAAAAAATTATTTGGATTCAATTACTTATACAATACATGCCATGAATCAATTTCTAATTTCCAAGCCAGATATTGGTAACAGGAGAGAAAAAAACAACAGAAAAAGATGGATCAAACATCTCAGTTTTCTTTTAACTGTTGTAAGTGTCATAGAATTGCCACTATTAAGAAGTTTCACATAGAAATTGAAAGACACTTCTCATCAGCTCTTTTTAACATTTAATTGTCAATATTTGGACACCTTATTAAGGTCACTAGAAGAGCAAAACCAAAACAGGTAGGTTTCAGGCTTTTTCCTACCTGTCTCTCCCTTCCCCCTAGTGCCCATAAACGATACATGCCAATGTCACAATAAACTCCAATAACGTTTGGACCTAGAAAACACATGGGAAAAGATTCCTGCCAAAATTTGCAGAAATATATACTGCTAATATAGTGCTATTGCACAGCTACATCTGCCCTGCCAAAAACACACCACACCATAGATCTCATCCACTGCCACAATCACTGTATGTTGCCTGCACTACTGACAACCAAGAACTTCTGACTATTTGCAAAGATTGTCTAATACGAGCACAAACTATCATCCGCCCAAACACGCAGGATTTAAAAGAAAAAAAATTACTTGGCTAGAGAATCGAGCAAGACTCTCTTCCTTCTAACACAATCTGAACTCGCTTGAGCACAGAAAAATCTAAACTGAGAAAAACCAAGGAGAAAAGTCCCATTTTTCTATTCCACTTTTGCATCTTCAAAACACAAAGCTTTGGGTGATATTTTAATTTATCTTCCAGACAGCTGGACAGAGGATTCTGAAGAACCAATATACAGAAACGTAGTCAGTTTCTTCCAACTGATAGGAACCGTACACAAGTGTTTCAGAATGAAATAATTGGAAATATTTTTGAATGAAACAAATATAGCACGCCATTTTTCTTTATCTGCAGATTATTAGCACCAACGATAGTCTTGTGTTGTCTTATGAGTTATATGAATTCCATGCATAACCTTCCTGTGGAGTTTCTGTGATTACTATCAAGCACAGACTATGAAGTGAGGACACAAATAATTTCTTTTTTAAAAAAAAAAATCATTGTGTTAAAGAAAAAAATCCTAAGCTCTAGAACCTTAAGACAAATAAAAATAGCAATACCCTGTCTTAAAGTTATACAGGAAAAGCAGGAAAAATTGAACAAAGCGACTGCACACTATTCTATACAGGAATATATATATTCCTCTGTGTATTATGCAATTATACCTACATATTTTATGTACACATGTAGATGTATGTGTATATATATACACACCTATATACACACACTTAGACGAAAATAATGCAATTCTGTCCATTTGCAAGTTTTTTCTTTTTGGAACATACAACTGGAATTGGGAGACTTTTCATATATTTGCAGTGAACACTTTTTCTTACCCTCCAGTAATCTGAGATTCTGCCATTTCTCAAATGATCAACACCTCCTCTGGTTAGAAAAGATTATTTTTATTTTTTAAATCTGTATGAATTACAGTCATTTTTAACAAACTTTAAAAGCCTTTAAGTCACACTGGCTACATTTAAGAGACATAATTCTGCTGAAAAATAAAACGGACTGCAGGATACTATTTAGCTGTTATATATATACACACTTTGGATGCAATCTTCATGTATTCCCTTCATTCCCCTCTGCCTTATGTTAATCTGAATGAACATTTTCTCAGCTATAAATTTATTTTCTGGTGGCTTCAAAACCGCATGCATGGAGACTATAAGAATTCTGGTACTAAAAGCATGAAATTATCTGATAAAAGAAAAAGGATGTCATATTTTAACTTTGTTCTCTTATTGTAAATTTTTGTATGTTTGATGTTTTACACTGTCATCAAGTTGTAAGTGCTCAGAAAGCCGTAATCTTTTATTTTAAAAAGGAGAAACAATTTGGTAACATCAGCGTGTTCAAGGTGTTCCTATTAATCAAAATAAATGTCTAATACTTTATTCATGAACTGCATTTAGAGAAAACTGAATTCATTTACTAAACGTGTTAAAATTACACTTAGAATCCTTTTTTTTCCTAAAGCTCTTTCCTTGTACTGTTTAATAAAACCTCTTCTGATCATAGCTTCATTTATTTTTCTGTTTAAATAGGTATTTAAAGGCAGATAGTAATAAATCAGCAATAACAGAAAATGAAAAATTAATCAAGGTAAGGATGTCCTGTATATGCATCATGAGCCTATGACACTAGAGAGATTTTTCTTAATTCACAGATGGCCAAATTTATTACATATATCATACACCAAGCAAAAGATTACACCTTCCATAAAGGAATGCAAATAGGATGAAAAACAATTACAAAGTATATACAGAGGGAATGAACATAACAAATAAACATTGGGTTTTTTAACTGCAGTTCTAAGTCATTTTAGAGAAATGAATTTAGTACAAAAAAAGCCCCAAAACACAACGTAGTTACATCTAAAGCCAAGCTTGGAAGACAGGATAATTCAGGTTAACCATCTCCTTCATCTGCCTTTTGTCCACAACAACTCAAAGCAACAACATGGCTACTTCAGGGACTGCCCCCAAAAAACCAGACTTCCTTGTTGTCAGCAAACTAAAGTTGACAAAGATGCTATGCAGTCCCCCATAATACCAGATATATTACATGAAATCCCTTCCCTTCTTCCTGCTTAAGAAGACCTGGAAAAGAAACAGTAGAGCACTACTCAGAATCTGCTCCTATTCCACAAGGGTGGTCTTTTACACCCACCCAAGCTCCAAGCAGTTGGTGTTTGTACAGTGGCTGCAATAGATTATGGAGTTTAAGTGTCAAGTACAAATTCTAATCTTCATTAGCCATTGAAGTACCTTTTCTGATATCAATTTTTATAGAGTTTCCACCCACCCTGCTATACTGAAATACAGAAGGAAGATTTAGTCTCTATGACTGTGGAACACAGAGCAATGCACCCAGCAGACCCAGGCCCTGGTGGACTGAACACCACCTGTAGCTAGCGGAGTATCTTTAACTGGGGTGAGACTGCCAGTCATGGATGTAGCTCACGCTCATGACATTGTCTAGGTTCACATATTATTTCATTTCACTATATTAATTGTGTTTTACTTCTTTACTGGCCTTTAGATCAAGTGGGTTTTGACTTGAGAGTTGGAATAATGGAAATCCTGGGTAAGCATACTTTTAAATTACAACAATCCTTGTTGCTTTTGGTAAGGAAAGTAGCTGAAGATCTTTTTGTAAGAAATTACAAAACAAATGCTTAAAAAATATTCAAGGGCACATAATTTCGCTTGTGGGAATTACTTAACATAACGATAAAATTGGAGGTAGATCATGGAAGACAAAATTCGTCACGGAGAATAAAAGCAGCACTAACCCTAGCTCACTGTGGCTCAGAGTAAGCACATCTCACTTATAAAAGATTATAAAACAATAAAAAACTCTGCTTGACTAAACATCAGAGAATAGTAAAAATGACCAAAGATATGAAACAGTTTTCATATAATCAACCCTACAAACTACAACTTTTCAACCAGAGAGGAAAGATGACTACCATGAGTATACTACTAAAGTCTATAAAACCATAAAGAATATGAAGAAAGTACATAAAGAATGAAGGTTTGGTTTCCCTTCCCAGAGAAGAATTAATGTGCATCAAATGAAATTAGCAGTTAGCAGGTTCAAAACAAACAAAAATGACAGATTCTACACCAGGAAGAAAACTGTGAAATTCTTCTTCTGTGATGTTGTAGGTGTTAAAAAGAGTTCACACCAATTCAAAGAGCTTTTGACAAAGTCATGAAAGAATAATCCATCACAGGCTATTAAAGACAAAATTCCCCCACAAAACTTTCTGCTGAGCAGATCCTTAAGCCACAAGCCACTGCACACTGGCAGACAGTTGAGGGAGTTATCACTACATATTTATCCTGTTCTTACAGCAGTCGCCTAGGAAAAACTATAAATCACTGAAGGAGATAAGATACGCTAGGCTATACATCCCTTAGTTTTGATCCAATACACAGTTCTTTTCACAGCTGACTCCTCTTCTGTCCCTCCCAGACAAGGCCTCCACTTATTATTTCTATACACTCCACATATGACTCAATATTCAGCACGAGATATGAATCAAATGTGCTACATTCAAAGTATGCCAGTATTCCAACTACCCATCTATATACTGTGAAGATGGCCTAAATCTATTTAGGTGAGGAGTGGGCTTTTTGCATGGAAATTACTTGATTTATAGAAAGTGTTCAAAGGAACAAGTTCAGTGTCAGAGAGGGGAAAAAAATCCATCCTAGAATGGAACAGCTAAATTTGCCAGATCAGGGCAGATGTACCAAGGTTCAACAAGCTGCTTTCAGTAGACACAATTTCTTCCCCACTGCACCTTCTGCAAAAGGGATGGTATTTCCCCAGGATAGGATTTTATGAAGTCATGACCTGTATTTGAGGTTTAAAGCCTCTTGTACAAAAAATACATCCACATAGTTCCCTAAAAAGGAAAGGTGAGACATGGCCAGAGAAGTAGTAAGTTTAGCAAGCATACATATGTCCAGAATATTTTGTGTATTATATATGTTGCCATTTAACTAGCTCCTCTCTAGGTTTTCTATCATTAGCAAAAATGATGTCCCTATTTTTAAAGTTGGAATAAGTTTTCAGGGAAATGGGAGAGAGTACGTACCTGAATAGTAGTAGTCCCTTGGCCTGGCAGGGTCAGTGAATGAAGAAATGCCACCTAAATATAAGAATAATACATGAACTATTAGAGTAAAATAATCGCATTGTATCTCTTTATAAAACACAAAATAAAAATTAAATCAAATCTTTCTTTCAAAGTTTGTTTCATAAGACACAAATATGAAACAACGGGTACCTACGAATTTCTTTTTTTTTGGCATCAGTGAGAGAATACAGTATTGGTACGCTTGTACTTTATTCCAGATTTTACAGTAGTGTGCCATGTTTAAGCAACATATCCATGTAGACTAGAAAAATGCAAACCAACCTAACAAATGTTCTCCAGAACATATAATGAATAATTTCTGCACTGAGATTGTACCTTGGTAAACATGGGTTAAAGCACAGAAAACTGAGGACTGGAATAACACTGCACTGTTTCTGCTCTGCTACATAGGAGAAAAAGATGACCTGTGCACTGGAACACTCCTTCCTCCAGGTTTTAGTCACACAGCAATCTTCACAGCAGCAGAATCTCCATAGCACGTTTCACTAACAGTACCGTGGATTTTATCACAGAATCCTAGAATAACTCCATTTGGAAGGGACCTCAGAAGGCGCTTAGCCCAGTTCCCACTCGGAGCAGGATTAGCTATGAAACCAGACAAGGTTACTCAGGGCTTTATCTTGTCAAGTCTTGAAAACATTCATGGACGAGACTGCAGAACCTCACTAGGCAGAGTGATCTGATGCTTGACTGTCCTAATAGTCATCAGGTAGTGGCCCCCATGCCACAGAAACATGCAAATCAACATTTAACTAACATGACACTATGTCTGTTCACTCCAGTGGGGTAGGAAATCTGATGCTTCGGCCTCTATTTTTCCCACTTAAAGCTGCTAAATGTATATGACTTAGACTGTATCACCAAACTGCAATAAAACCTCCCGTGAGAAGCATACACATCCGAACAAATAATTTTCCACTATACAAACACCATATCCACAGTCAACTTGATGGCATAGTCATGAATAAAGTACTCAACATATTAAGTAACCAGACATAAAAAACAAATATTCTGACAACCAACCCCAGCACAGCTATTGTAACAGGGCTTAGACTTCGAATTAAAGCACTGAAATTTATTGGAGTGTTCATACAAAAGTTCACAGGGCTGTATTTAAAACAATTGTTAAGCTAAAGATGTCTAAAGATACCATCTTCTTTTAAAATAAGCATTACTACAATATGAAAAGCTGTAGTATTACATTGTTGGAAAGCTTGAGAATTCCAGCAACAATTTCTCAAGCATCCCACAATCTTTTTCAAACTGTAGGGACTTCCACTAGAATGAACTCAAGTAGTAGAAATCAACATGGAAATTTACTGTGGTCTGGTATATTTTTATGGCTTTTATGGCTTCATCACACTTCACTTGAAGTGGCATTTTCATTGACATCTTATGTGAAACATTTTACTCTACATAAACATTTAAAAAGAAAGGTAAATGGTATTCCTCTAAGTAAATATATCTGAAAGACACATTTACTGGTTCTTATCATCCATATTTAAGAAAAAAAAAGTTGATTTTTTTCTTCTGTGCTCACTTTAATAATCAGCATATATTTAACTGCCTAAAAACTTGCCGGAATGGCCTGAATTTCTACATGCAAGACTCAAGTGAATTTTAAAAATAAAAGTGTCTCTTATGCAGATTTTACAAATTGAGCAAAATTATATACCTGCACAGGCTTTCATGATCTTTTTCAGAGGTCCCATAGTGTACATCAATCCAACAAGAATCCCTGCCAGATGCCCAGCAAAAGAAGTCCTACAAAAATGGAAAACCTTGTGAATGATGGAAAGGAAGACTTTTTTTGTAGGGATCCAGAACGGGGAGTGCAGAATTTGTTGTAACAGAGAAAGCCCCTTAGTGAGACCAAGTGATCTGAGAGATTTGAGAGAAGTGATTTGCTTCCAAGGAGGTTGTGCCAAGTTTTCTTTCTTCATAACTATCCTAAAATTGGTAGGTATAGACAGTTACATAAAAGCATTATAAAATATCCTGAAGAAGCTGGAAATTACCTGGAAAGATCATTTTAATTGCTTGTTCAAAGGACAGAATACCATTTCCCTAAAAGCATTTAAAGACTTACTGAGGTACAAAACTAGTTTTAATCTATAAGAAAGCAAATCCACAGAATTACACTGAAACTTCCAGGTAGGTTCTACCAAAACCATTTACAGTTTCAAGTGGAAGCATAAACACGGTACTTTCTACTACACTGTCAACACAATCCAACAATTAGTCTGAGATAACCATGAATGCAGATCTGTTGATGCAGATCTGTTGCAATCTCTGTAACACAGTGCCTTCAAAAATAAAAGAATGAGTGAAATGCTGAGATCCAAATTATTTTCTATACATACCAACAATTTCTTTAAAAAAGACCATCATCCATTTGCATATAAAATAAAAAGACTCTGGAGTCTTTGGACAAATCATCAACATGGAAGCATATGTTTACAGTAAATAAGGAGATTTGCTCCAAGTATTGCCATGACTATGGGGCACTCTAAATTCATTTTTCAGCATTCAAATTAAGAGTTAAACTCTTTTGTGGTTAATCAGATTTAAACATTAATTAAGAGCAAAATCTTTTGAGTGTAACCATTATTTGCAAATAGTTCACTTCTATTATGACATTAGAGAAGTCAATACATTAAACATTAATATTTCCTAGTATATGCATTTATAAATAACTCAGTCCACTGGATTTACACTGGTTGTCCAAAGATTCAAGTAATATGAGCTTTTTTGCCTTTATAAAGCAGACATGAAACCTCTGTTTAACGTAAAAATAGATTTAAACGTTACTCTTTTTACATTCCGGTCAGAAATCGAAAAGAGTTACACAGATGACAGCATATGCACTCATGACAATACAACTTCCAGGCATCACTGGTAAAAGTATACAAGAAAACGTCTGTGTCACTAGAGGGAGATAAAGATCAAATCTAAATTCACTCTTTTGCCACTTACTTAACTACAAACTTGTATTCTGCTGCAGTTGTCTCCCATAAGTAACGATAAGTAACCAGTACTCTTAGAGTAACACATAAATGCTGATGTGCATATTTATAAGTAAGAGGTAGTTAACAAAACAAAGTATCTATAACAACTGATTTTCCAAATAGATTTTTCTGGAACAGATTTTTCCAAATTTGTAAAACATGCCTGACTTGAAAAATGTCTGTACACATAAAACATTGAATACTTCAAGATACCTTACACTAGAAATCACCAATGTAAGAGTGACTCTCCTATATTTCTGGCAGTGTTTTAAGCTCTTCACTTATCTGAGTACAACACTGTTCCACAAAACCCAAAATCAAGGTCTTTGCTTGCAATACAGTGAAGCCGTATATTTACACAATATAAATAATCAGAAACCTTCAACTTTAGGGGGATAATTTCCAATTCATGTCTATTGAACAGGTTGGTGTACTAGATGCCTAAACACTATTGACTGTTTAATTATAACTTATATTCAAGCGGTAGAAACTTATAACAAAAATGTTTAAACAGGGTTTCCCAAATTAAAAATAATATCAGATATGGTCACACGTATATATTATCACTGACATGCAGAAAATGAGTACATTTGATAAATCACATCAAATTTTCACCATATGCTGTCATAAAATTAATTTGAGTGTGATCAACAGTAGCACCTTGCTACCTGTAATTACTAAGGAAAAGCAATTCTGTAGAGTACAAGACAGCTTCCCTTACATTATCAAAATGCTTAATGTTACAGCCAAGTTAAGCAAACACCACTTCATTTTAGAACGTGCTATATTGTAATTTACTCAAATTATAACTTAATACCTTTTTTTTACTAATGCTTGGTATAATTCACAGTATGGAAAACATCTTTATAGATATTTTCCAAATGAATCAACTAAAACATACAGATGATAGTCTATTTTTTTTTTAAGAAGGCAGTTTTATTAAAAGCTTTTAACCTTGTCAACACAAATTAAAAAAGGAACTATGCAGCAAAATTCTGAAGCAGTTAACTTGTGTCTTTTCCCAGCTGTTTGGAGGATGGGTACAGTTCCAGAGGACCTGTATATTTCTATACCCATTCTTAAGCAGGGAAAAGGGGGGGGGGACGACCCACAGAGAAAAGGAAGAGGACTCTAGTCAGAGCACTACAGACTAATCACTATCTTCTGTTCCCAGATAAAACTATTTGTTCAACAATTACTAAGACACATAATTTTTCAACCAAGGTAAGAACACCAGAAACAAAAAACAGATTTGTCAAGAACAAATGTCAAATCAATGAAAAATTCTCTTTTGACAGGGCACCAAGCCGCACGGAAAGGGAGAATTAGCAGATGTCAAGCACGCTGTAAGAACACAGCACTGTCTCACAGTATTTGTCATAAAGAAGTCTTAAAAGACCTTAAACTCTAAAACTACACAAAGCAGATCCCTAAGAGGTTGGCACGCCTGACTTAATACTTGTCAGTGATTCATTATCAAACTTAGGATAAGAATCTAGTAGATTTCTGCACAAGTCTATTCCAAATATTATTTACAAATGACAAGCTAAGAGAAGCTGTAAGGCTCACTGGAGATGGCATTACAACTTAAAGCAACCTTGACAAAATGAAGAAGTGGTTTGGATAAAAAATAGGGTACAATTCAAGTATTTTACTGGAAATGCGTAAACAGGAGCGCTCTCAGGAAGTAAAATGAAGTAGCCTTCCACTCTGCTCAGCAGTAGTAGGTCTCAGCTGGAGAACTGAGCCTCCTTTTTGCATACTGCACAAAAAGAAGAGCAACAAAATAACAGAGAGCCCGCAAAACAACTTCTGAGAAAAGACTGAAGGGATCACAATCATTTAAGTCTACTGAAGAATTCTCTCACAGATAGAATAATCTTAAAACATGGACAAGATTGTCACAAATAGCAATGAATACACTCTCCACATTCTGTATCTGTAGGATAAAGAATAATGGACGTAAGTCACAGCCAGAGATTTCAAAACATTGAAGCAGCAGAATGGGCTGCCTGGAGAAACTGAGGGGTCTCCACGCAGGTCAGGCAGAGGCCGCCCAGATCCCTTTGGGTTCAGAGCCAATTCTCTCCCATGTTTGCCTCTGCTTCCCAAGGGAAAATGAAAGGGCTACTACCACCCTGCAAAGAGCAATCAGAGTTTATTATCGTGATGATCTTTGAAAGCACATTAGACAAATATTGGCGAGTATAACTTATATACACACAAACACACGTATATGTTTGTATATAAACATATACATGTTTGTCCTTCTGGAGCTATCACTCAGAGCATTTGTTTTGAGATCAGATTCATTCAGATCGCCTATAATCTTTCTTATTGTATTAAAAAAATGGAATTATTCAATTTAAGTAAACTGAATAAAATAAATAACTGTTTTACACATGTGACTGATGTTCTATCCACAGGCCTTAGTCTAAAGTGGATACTGCTATTTCAAACGAACTTAAATATATTTGAACCATCAATCCCCAACAATACTTCAGTGTCAATCTTCCTGACATTTTACTACATCTTACAGTAAATTTTAATTTACACTCTATTGCTTTTAAAAAAAATTTGCATAATGGATTTCTCGACTACGAGGCTGCTCAAGTTTTATCTGCAGACATTAAAGCTAATGGCAAAACTACAACTGTTTTCACAAGGCAGGATTATATGCAAAATTTAGAAATAAATGCCATGGATTTGGGCTGAAAAGAAATTAGTAAGCAGTTTACAAAAAGCACAAAATAAGTTGTGTGAAGAAATTTGTCCAAAAACATATTACCAAGGCTCCTTTCACTTGTATTATAAATTCTACTCTTCTTTCTTGTCTAATACAGAAAACTAAGGTTACTCCTATTTTCTGCTTTGTATACACAGCAAATAATCCTGGACATAATTAAAAACTCTTTCATTATCAGCAATAAAGCAACCTCCACAATCAACCGATTCCAAAATAGGCTTTTTACACTATTCGTAATAATAGCGATGTCTTGATTGGAATGCGTATTTTACTAGGTAAAAATTGACTGTTAATTTTCAGTTAGACTAATGAAGAAACATTCTCCTGATTGCAATATGATAAACTACTTACTTTTTCCTGCTGGTTAATAAAGAAAAATTGATACATAATTATTTTTTTTCCACAGTACAATTTTCAGTTTCTGTAATACAAGCTGAACTTTGAAAAGGAATAAAAAACATGTTCTTGACTTTTTAAATTGCATGTTTTCTTCTCTAAATGTCAATGAGCTTTATCAATATTAACTAATGTTCTCCCTGGTACAAAGAAATTCAAATGATGTCTCATTTAATTTTTTTGTTTGAAAATGTAGATATCCCCAGAGATCTTATTTATCTCAACCATTCACTTCATACTAATGTTAATTATGCAATATGTCTAAATACTGCTTCCTGAAGACATTCGCCATCAAGCTGATGTGCACATCACTTCAGAAAAAATCTTCTAAACAGAATTAATTATACTCTTTCATTTGGCTGTGTAATTTCCATGAAAACTGGTATCACTAGAGGAAAAACCATTTGGACTGGTTTTGCTTTTCACATACGAGAGATTCTCACCCAATGTTTACAAGCCTCTCAGTACTTTTTTACACTAATATTCTTCCAGTGTCCTTAAAATGAATTGAAAACAATTCCTCATCACTGTGGGTGAATTTATCCTGAATTGTTTCAATTCTGTGGTGTCAGTCACCTGACTCAACAAATAAAAACAGAGCAAGAAAGTCTACACCTATCACTTAATTTGCATAACTTCTTCCCAACAGCAAACTGCAAAGCCTGGTAGCCATTATTATCTATGCACACAATTCTACCACAGGACGAAGCCACATACTTAGCAACAAAAGTATGTCTTTAGCTCAAGCCGTTGCTGCAGTCTTTTGCAAAAAGTTCGTACTTCCATGCGTCTCCTACTCCAAGGCTAGGAAGCATGCATTCACTGAACAAGCAAACAAAGGAATAATATCAAAATGATGTACTAGAAGAACGTAGAACAACTTTAGTTTTGAAAAACAACGATTTTTTTGAGATCATGGGAATCAAATCCATGTATTTATACATGGTTTATTTCCAAATTAACACAGGCACAGTCACATGCACATGACAATTTATACACTTTGCTACAAAACTTGATCTTGCTTAGAAAGTATGCCATGTAGTCAATTTACCAGTGCTAAACAACCTATCTGAATGCAAATTAAACCAAACTAAAAGACTGCATAAGTAAAAGTAAACTTGTTTTACACAGCCCTATACAGGAAAATGACATTGCTTCTTTAAATAGAGATGGGAAACTTCTCAGTAATTTTTTAACACAATGGGCAAATAGCATAGGAAAGTAAAAGCTAAGTTTGACAAAAGAATAAAAGGCTATAAAATGGTTCTCATCATGTAATGCCATTTGTGTCAAACCTGGGATTTTATTGGTTGGTTGTTCTTAGCCCTTTTGTTCCTGAGGAACAGTTCTCATCAATGAACAGTATTAAAAATTAAAAAAAAAAAAAAAAAATCAAAGTTGTCAATAGCCTCAATATTACTTTTGAATCCTTCATTGGTATGGATTCTCAGGTGATCCTGACACATCATTCAACTAAGGCAGGCCCAAATTTACTGCATATCTTTCTGACTGGCCAGAATTCTGCTCCAATTACTAACCTTTTATCTGTTCAAAACTAAATCATGCAACTTGATCCACAAAGGGACACCATTTAATCAGACACTTCAAATATTACAACATGCCCTTAGCACGCAGATGAGCGTGTAAGAGCAATGCTCTGAGAGCTACAATTGTCATGGTTCATTTCAAGGCAGTTGGCAGTTACTAATTAAAGATGATGTGTTCTGGGACATGAATTTCTGGAGATTACTACTTGTTTTCTATGGCTCCCATTATCATTTAAGTGCTGTGAAATTGTCCTGTCAGGATTGCATCTAACCATGCAGAGGTTCTTTAGACCAGGCAGCAATCTAAGCTTCCATAACATTATGAAAAGTTTTTAGATATTATTTCTGGACCTTACATACATTTTCTACCCCAAAGACATTTCTGCAGTAAGGCAACTGAAAAACAACAGCACCCAATGACTAAACTCATGTTTTCCTCTACCAGATACAGTATGATATGCTCATGGTTTTACTTCAGACAATGTCCTTTCATTATTCTTTAATAATAGTCATATTAAACATATCACCAAATGAAAACTATGTTCAGCTAACGTGACAGTTTATATTTTTAGAATGTTTTTAATGCACTGAAAAAAATTGGGTTTATACCTGTAGTAATGCCATGCAAGTGACCTCTCAGTTCACACTTAAAACTGCGTTTGAAACAGAGCACTGTGCAGTTCTTCTGTCTTTCAACCTAGGATTCCTTGCTGCAGTCAATCGGGCACGAAGTCATAAAGCAATAAAATCAGTGTTTAAAGTAAGTAATATTTGAATTCTCATGCGGCTCTAGGAAATGTTTTATCTGTTATATCATAGCATCTGGTGAAGAGTATGACAGTCTTGCTCCCCTCTTTTTTTTTTTTTAACCTTTCTGAAAAACGGGAAATTATACATAAACTGTGATTTGGTAGTTCATAAATTTGGTGTCTGTACTATGCATACATTCTCTAATATGACTGACAGATATAAAATATTATACAAGAAAATGACTGATTTGCAACTAGGACTCCAGAAATCAACTGCCAAAGAAAAGAAAGGCACTATTCTCACAGAGGTAAGGGCAAATGAACTGTGCTGGCAGAACCGAGCGCACAGGAAAATTGAGGGAAGCGATCAGCAAGACTGCAGGACAGTAAAACTGCATAAAATTTGTAGAATACTGGATGACAGCTTTATCATAAATTAGAGGAGTAACTGTAACAAATGGACAGAAGGGACTAGGAGAGAAATAGCAAGCAAACAGTGGAATGCTGTTTTTCTAAATAAGCCCTTGGCACTACAGTACATTAGTTTTGTTACTTTGCTGAAAATGCATGTCCCTTTTCCTTGTCCATCAACTTTTGCTATCTTCCCTCAAATCCTTAGTAATACCTTCTGGCTACAGTATTTCAGTTTTTTATTTGGAAACGTGGTCAAAATACAGGGTGTTAAGGAAAAAGCAGAACGTAGCCTCCACACTAAATTGTAGCTCCAACACTCCATTTGCATACCACACTACACATACTTCATAATACCTTTCGAACTACTTCAGATAGCCCAAATCTCTTCTCCTAACTTTGAAATATTAAACACACTTACCCTGGGGAGATTAAATGAATAGCCACCAGCTCCACCCAACAAGCGTATTTACTGGGTATCTGCAATCCAAGGACACTGCTGACTCTTCCTGGATTGTAATGGTTGTTAAGAACTTTCAAAGCAAACAAGACTCCTGCAAACAAGAAGAAATCACATAAAGAGGGAAGTACTTGAGCCCAAATAAAAAAGAAATGCAAACAACTTAACTACTGAAATTGAGGTACCCTGCAGTTTCACAGGACCACAAAGCATGCTGTTGCATGCCAGAAAAACAGTTCTAAGCTGTTTTTTCAGTCATACATTTCAGTGACTTGAAAAAAAAAAAGATAAAAAAATTACATGCTTGTGTAACAGCCAATTCGGAGTTGCTTTTTAATATGCCTACTTACTGTAGCTATTCAGGTATTCAAAACAATACAAAGATAATTTAAAAATGGGAGGTTTAGTTTAAATATTTGACAAAATTATTGAATCAAAAAAATGTTCTGCAAGTTGAGAAAAGCCATTACTGAAAGCAAGACAAATAGATGCATGTGAAGCTCCACAGCAGGCTCAAATTTTGAATTAATGGAAAAATCATCTTCCATATATTCCAGAATCACTTGTTTCTGAAAAAAAGTAGATAAATCACCTTTCACTACAATAAATAATCATTCATTTCTAACTGACTGCAACTGTTTTATCATGCAAGCAATAGCCAATATGGCAGAATGAATTCACATAATTTACTGGAACTTTCAAAATGTTTTTGAAAAAGTTCCTCTCAAGAAAAAGCTCACACAGTTGTAAAAAAAAAAAAAAAAGAAAAAATCTGAAAGATTATTGAACAAAAGATTTGACATGGAAAAGATAGCAGAGTTGAACATCAATATAGATATACTAAATAAAAACATGAAAAAGGTTTTAACAAAGCAGAAAACAAGAGATAGCAAAATTCCTTAATCTATCCAGTGATGTAAATATTGTTATTCTAGGATCAAATATAAACAGGACTGTGTGCATGCACATACCCACATGCTCAAGCTACTTGCTGCTGATAAAACTGGACTTGTTCAGAAACTATACATTTACTAAAGGAGAGAAATATTTGATAGCAGCAGCATAATTTAGAAGTCATCTCCATCCAGTCCACCCTTGGCTTACACAAACCCTGTCTGTACAGCTTCAATTTTATTTTTTTATTATTATTTTTAAGGTTTAAGTGTCCATTGGAACTGCCTGACCTGGTGCACTGTCAGGTCCATCCAGGGCGACAAGAGGCAGGTCTGTTTCAACCATTTAAAATAAAATAATAATAAAAACCCCGGGCATCCTAAACCTCTTAAAACCTGGTAAAGTGAATGGGTCATAAACATGCATACAGATTGACTCTTGAAGAAACAGTTATCAGGAAAATACTCATATTTGCTTCAACAGCTGCTCCGCATACATGCCACTTGCCCCAACTGAAGAGACATTACCTATGCTGAAGGTCATGTTGAGGATGTTGAAGGTTTAGAAAGATCAATCATAGATACTAACTCTGTCAGAGCTACTTTAATTTGCTGCATGAATAATGGTCAAATGCACATGCACATCAGCTGCAGTCCCACATTTCCAAGCTTGGAATACTCAAAAGATGCTGCAGAAGATAAGTCACATCAGAAAAGGTTGTAATGCTCGATGCTAGATCTGAACTATCCATCTTGCAGAACATGTAAATTAAAATCCAATTAGGTAATCCCTAAATTGACAAAAAACTCGACTTTTTGTCCTCTGCACAAATGGTTTAGTAGATTAGAGGCTTACTCCCACTTCTTTTTAGCTCACTAAAAAATCCAAAATATACACTCCGGCCAGTATTGTAGTATGGCTGACACGAGTCTCTCGTAAAGAACGAAATGGGGACCCCATCTGGCTCATCACTGATGCTTGCCCTGCCTACCAGCACCACTGCCGTTCAGTGACTTGGTCTCTTTTGCCATAAAGCACAGGAAGCCATAGAGGTGCATCACCTGGATAATTATATCACTAAATCTAACCTCCCTTCTGTTCAATTGAAAAGAGGGACATACAAGTTGCTATCTGGCTAAGTGAGAAGCTGGAGACTAATCTGGTGAAAAAAAATTATACAGTGGAATCTCAACACTACCCCATTATACAATAGTATTATATTCCCAGTTATGCAGTATAAGGAAGTTTCATCATAATTTTTTGAAATATTCACCCTTCTCACTCCTAGTAAGAACTGGTTTGATGCCAAGTTGTTTTATGGTATGAACTGACAGAAACATATAGGAAAAACCTCACATGGATGATGCGTTATATAAGTGAATACTCAAAACGGATACTTCTTCACAACTTCTAGGTCTCAACTTGTCATCCTACAGTCTAGGATGACACAAGAGGTTCAAAAGAAGCTTGATGACAGCACCTCTAAGTTGTTCACAGAGAATAATATTACAAAGCATATTGCCCCGTGGATCAGCCAGCAACAGTTCGGAGTACCATATAAAAAGTAACCCTATAAAGTCCAGCTGAAACTGGATTGGGTGCACATATTTCAGTCATTTTACCACCAATAATAAATATGCAGTAGGGTTCTGCAGTCACTGTTAAAGAGCGAGATGCTCTGCAAAGGAAGTGCATCCAAAGGGAGCAGGGAGGCAGGCGACAACCTCCCCAGCAGGGGCCCAGATCCGTAGTCCTTGGGCAAAGTGCACAGGGCAGGCTGGTGACACTGTTAGGGGCTGGCCAGGACCCCAGGTCACCAGGCACATCCTCCTGACAAAGCGGTGCCAAAGAAAGTCGGGAAGTCAAGTCAGGGCCTAGGTCAGAGAAGCACAATGCCAGGCACAGATGCAATGTAGCTCAGACAGGGATGACGCAGAGGGCTTGAGCTTCAAACCAGCTGGTGAACAATGCGGGAAAAGGTCCCCGGTGAGGCTTCTCTCGGCCATCTCACACACCTCTTTTCCCAGCAGTCTGAGGTGGGTGGCAGCTGCCCCGTATCAGAGCCGTTCTTGAGCACGGGCAGCAAAACCCCTCAGGGAAAGTCAGGGCCCCCACAGCCACCATAAAGGCCAAGACTAGAACTGAGCATGTTTCGTTACCAAAAGGTGGGTGACCAGAGAATATGCAAAGCTCCAAATGAGAAACTACCAGGATGTTCCAACTAGTACCAATTCAAATACCTCAGAGGTGCTGAAGCACCTATCTCACAGGTTGGAAAGGAGGGCTTACCTTCTAATGCTAGCTCCCAACAACAGCATGAGTACATGCTTTAAATTAAAAAATAGGATAACTTTATTGACATACCAACCACATACATGCATATGGATGTAGACCTATCCATTTCCTGCATTCAAATATTACTATATAGAATCTTTAAGTATTAACTTTACATATGTAAATTGTACTATGTGCCTTACCTGAAAAACCTACAGCACAATTCATTTCATACGAAGGATCATCCAGAATTTTCACAAGCATGAATTCCAGCACCATATAAACAACTCCAATCAGCACTGAAAATACTACAATTATGTATGCAAACCATATGCTCTTAAGCTTTTTTTCCAGCATTATCCCCTTCCAAAGCATGGAAATCATGTTGTAATATAAGTGCCAGTCGTCTGCATGGTGGACAGGAGAAAGCAGTAAACGCTGCCAGTTCTTTCTGTAGAAACCTTCCTTTACACTGATGCACACTTCAGACAGTGGCCTCACAGGATTCAGAAAGAGAAAAATATTCAGTGCAAGTACCCCAAGGGTAACAGAAGGAATGTTCTGGAGCCCAACTTGAGAAATTTGATAAAGCAGCAAAAGCAGTCCAGCACTGACTCTTCCCTGCCTTCGTTGCATTATGACTTCTTATTCAAAGGAATGTGAAGATTTTTCTGATTTCTAGTCTTTTGTTGGAATTCAAAACCATACACGTTTTGGAAATTCTGAAAGAAAAGAGAAAACTGCATTATTATACATATACAGGGGTGTTTTCAGGCTCATCACTGCCTTTTTTTTTTTTTAAACACAGCAAATTCTTCAAGCTAGTCAGCTGAGACCTCTTTTTTAAATCACAACAAAAATACAAGTGAGAAGAAAAAAAATCATAACTTTTAAAATGGTGTAGGATACAAATAAAAGGCATTTATAGACGTAATCCTGACAAGCATTGTGAGAAAAAGAAGTCTGCAACCTCTATATTCCTGGACAGGCTTTACTTCCTCTACAAAATTCTTGGGTGCTCTAGACAAGTTCTCATTAATATCCTGAGTCACTCACAATTACTAAAATTGGAAAGAAACCAGTTAAAAATTCTTCTCTAGAGTCTTGGTTTTCAGGCTTCCCATCTTTGCTACATATATAATTTTTTTCATGACCATTTTTCTGACTTTTACAAATATTCAATACAAGCTAAGAATGAAAATTAAGTTACCATTTCAAAAAGTAACAGACACACACTAAGTACTCCTAAATGTAAGCTTTGAAAATTGTTATTGCTTTCTTAGTGACTAGAATTCAAAGTTTAGTTTAAAAGCATGCGATGGAGGAAAAAAAAAACCTGTAGGAAGAAAGCATAGACAAGAACAGCAGATAAAATTTTCAGTTACAGCAAAATATTCATCTCTGCCCTATTTATGCCATATAAAATGAAGGACTAAAAAGGGCTATAAAAGTTCTAGATCTAGCTAGAAATTGGATTACTATGGCAAACTGAGGAAGGGCACTGAGCTAACCTGTACAAGCCTATAAAGAGAGGAGGGAGGAAGCTGCATTAGAGAATACAACACAAAGGTGACCTGGAGTTTCTAGAGAGTGGAACCACCTACAGAATACTGGAAGAGACTAAATGTCAAGTAGCTTCTGAGGGCTACCTCAGCTTGGCCAGTATGATTTTTAGTTCTCAAATCTCTCCAAGGTGGTACAACAATAGCATGGCCACTCTTCTCCACCTCTAGGACGCCCGCCCTTTTCTGAACTATTGACGATACACAACACATTATTTCACACATAAGTATCAACTATGCAGAGCCAGCAAAATACACTTACTCTTTAAAGCTTCACCATCAGGTTTCAAATGACACTTCCTGAAATACCTAGATATATACAAAATTCTCACCTCAAACCCCCATTCACCTATTTTTCCATTATATTATAAAACAGTTAGAATAAGTCGCTAACATACTAACTTTTTATTTAGCTTAAGTTCCTTTCCAATTCATCACATCAAATGCTTCCTCCATAAACATTTTTATTAGACAAACAAGCAACAACCTAATTCTTCTGGAGGACAGCAGAAGAAAACGACAACTTTGTAAGGAGAAAAGGACAACAGCTCAAGGCGCGAAGTTTAACCTTCCATGTTAATGCCTGTTAGGATTTATTACATTGCACGTTTCTACAGACCACTGGTATGCCTGCAAACACTTTACCAAACATTTTCCTTTAGGTATTCAGAGTGTCATTAATGATTTGATCAGGCAGCACCACACAAACCAAGTGAAGACATGGAAAAGAAGGAAATGACCTCTGAATGATGTTATCCTATAACAGTGAAAGCAACTACAAAACCTGCACAGGGCTGAACACAAAGAAGACCACCTAGGGGCCAGCCCATCTCCTCCACTTATATCTAAGTGAGAGGAGCATATGCTTACATGCTAGTTCACATAATTAATTAATGCCACTTCTTACAGTTAAGTTTAAGTTATCTAGTCTCCGGATTTCCTTTAAATTGCATTTATGCTTACTATAGCACTTTAAGAGAAGAAAAAAAAAAAAGCCCTAGTAGCATCCTCAAAACAGCTGTAGTAGAACAGAATGCAAGTAATACATTTACTACATTAAAAGGAAATTCACTGCATTTTTTCCCATGATCTAATCTCAGAGATGCTACATAACATCTAAGTTTTCCCCAAAACAGGGTGGAAATAGCAGACACACTTTATACTAGACCTCTTGAACATATAATTCTAACTACACTGGTGTCTTTAAACACCAGTTTCTAATCTTCACAATTTAACTAGAGACCACAGCTGCAGTCCTTACAAAGTTCAAATGACCTAAGACCTCTTAAAGTGTAAATTGATTGTTACAGATAATTAAAATTGTCAGCCTTTGACTTTTTAATGTCAATTTAACAAAAAAAGTACTTCAATAATCAAAAGTTTAATCAATGTCATTGTCTTTTTCCACACTACATGCTCTGATACCAGGTGTACCAACATCCCCAAGCTGCTCTTACATGCATCTGCCCAAATCTCTGACTTTTCTCGTACCACTGACACTGCTAATTTTTTTTCCCACTACAGATCAGTTTATATAAAAACTGCTAGAATTTAAAAGTCAACATCATTTGAACCCAAGTTACATGGAAATCCCAAAAATCTTGCCATACCACATTGCTCAAATTGCCAAATACTACAGTCTTAATTTTTAAAGTCCATGTCCCCCCTCTTTTGATACCCTTTAATTCCCAATTTAAATACTTTTAACATACACACACCTAGGAAAAGAAACCCTCATACATTACATATCTGTACAATAATCATGTAACATGACTGGGAATGTTACACTATGAATACAATAGTGCTACGTATTATAAATCATCCCCATTATTGGGAGCAATCAAAAATGTCAGCCAAGACACATTATGCGTTTGATTATAAAGGAAAAAGATGCAAGAAAGAAAACAGTAGTTATTTGAGAGCCTTCTGGAATGCAGCTCACTTAAAATATATAGGGCTTTCAACTGTTTGAACATTCTTCCTCAGCCTCCACTCTGTTTATTAAAAGTCTAATGAGGCTTGAAACAATGAAGCACTTATTCCCTTTTGTTTTTTGAAAACATGCCACCCACTTCAAAATGTACAAATTTCCAGAACAGACTTGAAACAGACATTTGTCTTGCATCTAGGCTGCCACGTGTCTGCATTTTTGTCACCTACTCAAGATAAATGTCTCAACTAAACATTCTCGGAATTTGTTTGTTTGTTTTGTACTAACCAAGTGCAAAGCATTTAAACTTTTATTTTTACTCTGACAACCCCTCTTGCTCACTTGGCAACCATAAAATATTATGACTCCATATTACTGAAAAATCATGTAAAGCAAATATTTTAGTAAATACTAGTTAAAATGAAATGTTATACTGTCTTTTCCTATAGCTGTAATTTGAAGTTAGAAGGAAAGAATCTCCCTGTATCCTTCCTCCCCCCAAAATGGACAGAGCTACCCTGAAATTTTGATTAAAAAACTCCTTTAAAAAAAAAAAAATCACATTGTGACATAAGCCTAGATTTTTATGAATAGATGGAGATGTATAATATCTCATTCCCACTGAGGGTGAATGCAGCCATGATCTAAAGATCTTGCTGTTATCTGCATGGCAATTCCTGATCTTCAGACCTGTCACCAATCTTCTTACTAGAACTGCTTTGTTCTTCTCCTTGCTTTGCACAAATGATTTGTAATGGAGGTACTTTAGCATTGTACAACTCTTCGCCGGCAGAAAAACGTCCCAGGGTTACTCTTTCAGTTCAGATCAGGAGTATCATTTTGAAGTTAATTTCTCCATTGTCCCCACTGACTTCACTGTGGTTCACACTGTGGAGTGGCCTGAGTGTGCAGGAACTAGTCTCTTTTCAGATGAGACTAAACCAGGACATGTGCTCCAGGAAAGAACCCAGTGCACTCCAGGGAAAATTGGGCATTCAGCCTACGCGTCCAGATTAGAGCTAGACCAATGTAAAAAACATGTGAAACATCTAAAGAGGGAATATCAGATCCTGAGCACAAACCAGTTCACATTGCAGATAAGCCTCAACAGGCCCACACTACTTGTCTGTGAATACACAGTTTCAGGGTACGAAGACTTACCCAAGTAAAGAATGAAACAGAAACAGTGGTTTTAGGGCAAAAGAAGAGTCCTACAAAGGAAGAAGCAGCAAACTGTAAATCCTTCTACTATTGCCCTCAAAGGGGAGCAGGAGGGGGGAGGGGAGAAAGCAGGCATAACAGAAAAAAATGCAAGAAGAAACTAAAATTTGAAACACAATGAATCATCCTGTTTATATTTAATATGTATGCAAGGACAAGGTCAACCACAAGCTGTCAGTTACAATAAGCTTTGAAATGTATAGTCAATTACATAGTTCATAACAAAAGACAAGGTTCTGACATAATTATAAAAGTAATTACGTTATAAAGAATGACTTCTGGATTAATGAAATGTACCTTTAAGGGGCATAACGTGCTTTTCTTCACAAAGGAATAGTGAACTTTAAACTGAAAAAGAACCAGTGTTTTAGAATTTGGTATGAGAAGTCATACATCTGTAATACAAACATTTCAAAATAATTTAAGTCAGTAACTACCTTACTGAAATGAAACAATACAAAGGTAAATATCAACATGCAATGACTGCACAAAGACAACATTTTTTTTTTTTTTAAGATGCCACATTCGAAGTGTCCTTCAAAATTTTCTGTGAGAATAAGGAAGTTTCTGTGCCTCTTATGTCTGCTTCAGCATGAAAACTGAAAGTATTTTATGGTTCTTAAATCCTCTGAAACAGTAGTACTAAGAAGAAGCCCTTAAAATAAGCTTTTAAGCTAACAACTTCAACTTAAAACTGAAAATTGTCTTCTGAAGGATCTGACAATTACTATTCACAATAAAATATACACATCTTAAACAATACATGCCAAGAATACTTTTGGACACCTTATCTCAAAATAAATGAGCCAGCTTTCAGAGGAAAGAATGGAAGAGACTAGGTCAAATGACAGAAATTCTCTTTTTAGAGTATCTCATCTTAAGCCTCGCATCTTGAGTATGAACATATGAGACACTAAGCATTTAGGCTTTTAATTGCCTCATTAGTTTGAATACTGCTACTTAATCTAAAAAGAAAAATATTTAAACCCTGCAACCTGTCCATCCTTCCATTAAAATACAGTTATTCAAATTGTTTCACTATAATTATTCACTTGCAATATCACTGAAAGCCCTGCCCATTTTGGACTCGTTTTCATTCACAAAAGAGAAATAAATGTCCTTTATATATTTATCATGTATTTAAATTTAATCAGAATCAATATACAAATCTAAACATCAGAACAAGCATCCACTGGACTTTTCTTTAAGGCTTATCATTGTAAAGACCAGCTATATTCTCTGTCATCATTTGAGACTACTAACACTTCAAAATGTGCTTGAGGTAACTATATTTTGCATACCTGCCTTCATTTCCTACCTGGCATCCACTTCTAATTCAAAGTCTTCAAATTATTCAGCCAGCTACAATGACACTGAAGTCATAGCCATGCAAGGACACAGCATGTAGAACCAACAAGCTTCCTTAGGCCGCTCTCGGGGAGATATAAATTGAAAGTTTTAATTTTAGCAGAGGTCAGTCTGACTGACCAAACAGACCTTCAGTTCTAAGAAGCTACTCCACCACCATATACAGCTAGAATCAGCTGCACGTTTGCTCTGTCAGAACTTCCCTCAGAGCCAACAAAGTCCACTAAGCATGGACTGGAAGACTTATTCTGGAAATTATATTATGCATTTCAGACACCAGCTTGACGCTCAAGCTGATATGACGCACTGCAGGCAATTTACATCTTGGGCATCATAAAGCAGTGACTTAGGCAGCCAGAATCTGAAAAAAAACAGTGATCCCAAACTGCAAGGAAAAAAAAAAAGTTAGAAAAGACCCCAAAAAATCCTGTAGTAGCAATATCAGAAGCATTATTTTATATAACAAAGTCTTCAAAACCTCTTCAGTTTGTGAAAAATCAGAACAATTATTGAAAGCTTCTTTACACTGTGATCCAGGAAATTATTGAAAAAAAAAAATCACTATGTGACTAACCGACCACTAAATTCCTTCCTTCCTGATCATTTAGTTTCTCCATTACCTTTAGTAGGCAACCACTGTGGAAGTGGTTTGTTAGGTGGCTCAAAACTGAGGCCTCATCTATGGTGAAGACTATTTACTTGCAATTCATGTATTAGTGATACTCCCTATTTCCTTCTCTGGAGGCAAAGATCACACCAATCTTTTCATAGTGCAATACAAATCAGCTCCTGAAATGGAACAACCTAATAAAAATCCTTTACATGGTTATAGCTTATTCTAGTCCAGAAGCTGATTATAAATACACTGCCAAAAGGAGTAGGTTTTGCTTATATAAGTTTTATATAACAGAAATTCTGCTGCAATTGCCAAATCAGTAATCCATTTTAGTGTAGAACAGACAGAAAAAGCAGGAACCTTTACACATTTTTACAATTTAAACTTATTAAAATCTACATTTTAGTAACTCTCCTTAGAAATTACTAAGTTTACTTTCACTGAAAAAAAATCTGTTCAGGATCTATACAGGAACCACAACAGCAACGTGTTACCACTGCTTTTTTTGCTAAGAAAACTTAAAAGAAACACAGAGGTAGCTTTCTCTATCTCCAAATTTACATGCCACATATAATCAAACAGATAAAGCACATTTGACCAAGTTAGAAAGAAAAAGAGTATGTCAACAGATAATTTCTTGCTTTGAAGCATCAGCTCTTGCTGAACCTCAGCAATCAGTTAGTCAGAATTACTTCATAATAACATTTTGAGGGGAGACAACGGACATAAAGTCCTTTCCCAGTTTTGTGGAAGGAAAAGGACACAGAAAGGTTTGATAAATATCTTACTATCCCCATCACGTAGCAGACAGTAATTAGTAACTATCTCTCAAAATGCTAGGACGCATCTACACATAATTCAAATTAGAGAAGTAAAATAATAATGAATTTTTATAGTTATACCACTGTACTGGTAAAGGTGAGAGAATGTTACAGTTTTAAAAGATAAAAATACATCAGAACAGTGGACTTCCGATTAGGCCACAGTTAAGACTTTTAGCTTCACAGATGTTTAACTACTTTAATTAGGGTCAGAGGTTTAGGGGGATTTTTTACTTTACTGCAATACTTACACTTGTATAATCCTAAAGCTGAGTAGTTATACCAGAACACAGTCCTCCTTTATTTATATCAAGAACTTTGTAATATAATTAAAATGAAAAAAGTGATGCTTCCCTGACTCTACTTCAGAACTGTGAAGCACAAGTTTTGCATTCCTTATTTCCCACTGCTTTGAGGGAAAATTTCTCTGCAGTTTGTAGGAAGAAGGAAGGACAGGAAGCTTACTTTCTAATGAAATCCATTTTAAATAATACTGGTTATACATACAAACAATGCAGAAATATACACTTTCTGGTATTAGCGTAATGTTAAATCTCGTCAAAACCTCAGATCTCTTTGAATTAACAAAATGCAGCTCCATGAACAACATCATTGTGTGATCTCAGGAAACGAAATCAACTTGGGCATCATGAAATACATTTTATAAACACCTGAAGTACTTAAACTCAGTATTTACACACATGTAAGAAAGTTTAACAAACACAGTTCAGGTACACTTGTCATTGCTTCTCCTTTGATAGAGGTGCAGGTTATTTCCAGGTTTTGGTTGTAGAGGTTGTTTTTGGGTTTTTTTAAATTTTTTTAATTGGTTTGGGGTTGTTTGTTTTTGGGTTTTGTTGTTTTGTTTGTGTTTTCTTTTTTTTCCTTTTAACTGTAACAAGGAAAGGGATGTAGCTATAGTCAGATCTTTTTTTAAAAAAGTGGATTATTTACATAACCTGTAAAAAACACTGAAGGGAAACGGAGTAAATAAATAAATATTGACGGAGTTAATATGCAGCGCATATTAAGGTGTCACTGCATTTAAAATACATTGCTGCAGTTTACTGATAAGAGCGGCATATCTGGGGTTGGGACCTTGGGAACCAGCACTGCCACATCCCCGCCGTTTTCAAGTGACACTCTCTATACTCTTTCGGGCACCGCTTCCTTCTACCGCCTCAAAAGCCTTTGCAAGAGCAAAGTCCTACAGAAACGGGGCGGGGAAGGAAATACTAACACTTTATTAAAGTGCGAAATATCAGGTATTTTTGCGGTTTCTGAAACTCCATTTCCGTAAGCACCGCTCCGCCACCCCGCTCCCAGCGGCGGGTCAGAGCTACGCGGGGCGGAGGGCAACTCACGAGAAGGCAGCACCAGACAGCTAACG
>NW_009646736.1:4251873-4254168 GCF_000708025.1 Charadrius vociferus | reverse complement strand
CGGCGGTAGAACTGCGGCAGAGTAGCCGGGCTCGGGGAGTAGCGCGGCCCCGGGGCAGCAGGCCGAGGCAGAGCGACGCAAGGCCCGTTACCAGTCGCGCAGCGCCATGTTCTGCCCTGGGCGTCGCGTGGCTCGGGAGGGTTCCACCCGGGGGCTGAGGCAATTACTGAGGAGGGGGCTAATAGGAGTGGGCCTCCTATTAGCTTCATCTGCACTGCAGGCAGGGTGGCCGGTGCTGAGGCGAATATAAATGAGCGAAGATGAGGGGAGGGGGATGCTGGTTTCTAGACAAAAGCCCTCAGCACGTATGTTCTGGTGAAATGGCGGCTCCAGGTGATAAAAGGTGCTCAACTCCCCAGTTGGAAGGCTTTGAATTGTGTTTATTCTTAATAACACCTGTGGAAATATTGGTTACTGGTGCTACTTGCCATTAAAATGCATAATTAGGTTCCCTTTGAAAACGTCTTAATGCACACATGCAAAACAGTAACTAGTTCTGTAAGTTTAATAGTTCAACTGCTTTAATTTTTTTTAAGCATTAACGGCAATTGGATGAACACATTAGTTTCACTTGCGTAGAGTACTAGTCACTGGTGTTAAGTGTTATTCCCTGATTTCGACACAGATACCTACACTGAAAGCTTTGTTGTTAATACTCAATAGGGAATACATTAAGCAAATTATAAATGCCTAAAATAATAGGTTATCATAGACATGTTGGCAAGCTGATGGTGCAAATATGTGACTAGAAATGAATCATAAATCCATAGCTGAAGCTACATGTAAATGGCCCTATTTTGCCGTCATTTATGTGGCACTTCAGTTTCATGGAACATTTTGGCAATTCATACGAATATGTCATAGATTTTATGAGAAAATTGTGTTCTTCCCTCCCAAAAACAGCACACAGCTCAGCAGACTGGCAGGTATGAAAGGGGCTGAATTCCTAGAAATAGGGTGGAGATCAAGTTAAAGGACCAGACTTTGCCAAAACAAGCAACTTCAGCATAGTCTTCTCTTCCAAGAATGAACAGAAGCCAAAAGAGGAGGGCAGATTCAGTGTGTGCCGCCATTTAGACACGTTATCTTAAGCTCCTTAGCTTTGGCGCATTTAGATCTGTTACCTCAATTAATGCTAATCATAATAATTCATAGAAATCACAGGATGTGGGAGTTATAAATGCCTAGACTGATAGATTTTCTAACATACACCAGATTTTCTATAATTGGCAACATTTTCTGTAATAACATACTCCATTTTCATGCAATCATAATTCCAGTCCGTAATTCTTAATGATGCAGTATTTATTGCCTGAGTACATGTCCAGATCTTGTTACCGAATCTACAATTCCTGAGGTTGTGGCTGTCTTCTAGGACCTAGAAGATCTGGATTTCATTCCTAGCTCGCTTCCTGGGTCAACCCGAGCAATCGTTTATTAATATTCCGGCTTTTCAGGTCCTTATTGATACAGCAAGGATAATAGAAGTCACAGAAACAATGGGAGGCTAAGTAAATGAATGATTTGTTCAGATCCCATAATTTATGGGCCACATAATGTAGAAGACACCATTCTTGCACTTTATGAGCAAGTATGGGATTTGATACCCATTAAGTTCTTAAAATTTGTTTTTTTCTTGTTCTACACAAATTTTGCTAAAAAAAAATCAGATCTTCTGGATTATTTTATACTTATATAAATAGCTGGTTAGAAAAAAACCCAAACCACGTACTGCTCTTTCTTTAATCTTACGGCACCATTTACCGCATGGATTTCTTTTACCTTTTTGTCTGAACGTTCATTTTTCTTACCAATAAAATTGAATAAAATGAGAAATACTGTTCACAAACTACAACTTCTTTTTATGAAAGATTCAAAAGTTGATGAAATTTATTTCTTTAGCCTTGCTTATTCATGTCCCATATGTGTGCTTTTGTGCTTTCCTCAAGAAGAAAGATGTTCTTGAGTAAGAATATGAATTTGGTTCGGCTGAAGGGCTGGCACATAAAAGTTTAGTTGAGTTCTTGTAAGACAATGTCCCTTTCCATTTAAGCAACTGTTAACAGTATAGGTCCTGTTTCCTAGTTATGGCTGGCCTGTTTAGAAAGATAATCCAGTACTTTGAAAGAAAATAAGGAAGAAATAAACAAAAACATCGTTTTCATAGCCCATGTACACTTAGCACAGGAGTGACGCATATGGTTAGAAGTGCTTACGCCTTATTGCTAACTATATAATCCATGTAAATATTTATAATACAGCTATTATCAGTGTAAACATACAGCTTAGTCATAT
>NW_009646736.1:4237171-4251829 GCF_000708025.1 Charadrius vociferus | reverse complement strand
AGCACAAGGTTTAAACAGGTTTTAGGAGCAGTAGAGCAGGTCTCAGAATACTCATTTTTCTGAGATTTATACTGAGGCTTTTCAACATGAAATAATTGGAAAGGAACAGCCTGCTATGGAATGCATGGATGCAAATTAAATCCATATCTGAAGGATATTTTTTTAATTAATGCTGGGAATCTGATAGCAGCATATTTGAAACACTGTTTATGTTAATCTTGAAGGAACTAGTTAGGACTAGCCTACAAATGTAAGAAGAATGTCAGAGCATAGTTACAGTAAGGGAACTGTGACTTTCCTAGACTGTCAGTACGTGACAGTGTTTACAAATAGTAGAAGAAGAGAGAAGCAGTTACCCAGAATTTGATACATGCAATATTATGAGTCTGTCAGAAAATTAACAAAATACAGATGATTAAAGGATCGGTTTAAACATGTTATTAATTTATACACAGCTATTGTACCATTGCTACCATGCTGGTTCTGAAGACAACGTTATGCTTTGGAAACTGTGGAGGCAAGCCCTTCTGAGAGATACATACGGAAATATGATCTGATAACAAATGTTTTGTATGAATTCAGGGCTTACTTTTTCAGTCTTTGATCTGACATGAACTTTGTCTCTGCAATGTAACCCACCCATACTAACTTTTCCTTAGCTGGTGGTGCACTTTCTCCAGTTCAGCTGCCATCATCACCAACACTATATAACTTTATAATACAGTATGGATAAATGGACTGAAAATGTAGATGCTTTCTCTGCAGCTTATAGAGATAAAAAGGAATATATCCTGGAGGTTCTTGATCTGTTCATGTAGTCTGCCAGAAGGAACAGAAGAAACATCTGGTGGAAAATAAAAGAGCATATTGGTCTGAACGTGGGCCGGAAGAGATGGACTAACATCAAAAAGGTTTCATAACACTTACAGCCAAAGGGGCCTTTGATCATCTAGTCACCTCCTGCTTATCCAGATACTTCCACATTGCGTTGAGAGACTTCAGTTAAACCAGAGCATTTTCATCCTTAAAAGCCTAAGCTGTTGTGTGTGACCAGAAGAGAAGAGAGTAGACCAAAAAGGCGATGTTAAGGAGATGAATGTGTGAAATATGCTAAGAAGATGCTACCAGGCAACCCCTCTACGCAACTAAAGGGCTTTACAAAAGGTATCAAAATCAAAGAGAATATAATTTGAGATCACTGGTTATTGGTTATGGAATAACAAGACAGTAACCTGCTGTCATTTAAAATTGATTTTAAAATGTGTATATGCAAACATTTATCTTCATTTTGCTTGACCACAGGAATGTTAAATAATCATTTAACTGAAAGAGGGTAGCTTTAAAATTAGATATTAGGAAGAAATTCTTTACTCTGAGGGCGGCGAGTCACTGGCCCAGGTTGCCCAGAGATATTGTGGATGCCCCATCCCTGGATGTGTTCAAGGCCAGGTTGGACAGGGCTTTGAGCAACCTGGTCTGGTGGGAGGTGTCCCTGCCCATGGCAGGAGGGGCTGTAACTAGATGATCTCTAAGGTCCCTTCCAACCCAAACAGTTCTGATTCTATGGTCATTACTAAAACAGTCTAAAAGTTGTTAACCATAGTAATACGATAGGCAGAAAATAATGCTGTTGAATACAGTTCTTTTTTTCAGTGGCAGCATAATTTACATCTCATCATTCACAGTTTATACAAATCATAAAGTTAAAGTATATTCTGCTGCTGGCAGAGAATTTGTGTTAATACTGTAGCTGTGAAATTTTTGTGATTATTTCCTATTTCTACAAAGCATTCACATAATGTTTTCCTTTATGGAAACATGGGGTTTGATCCAATTTTTTATGAAATTTTAACTGCTCTATAGCAAGGATGTATTAGTAACCTGGTGATATCTTTGTGTGGTCCATTGGCCTGCAGGATGCCAGGACAGTGGAAGCAATGTGCTCCCCCAGGGAGATGAAATGCTGATTTGTAGTACTCCCGGGTTCCTAGCTCTCAAAGTCGGGCTAATCCAGAGGCAATACTGGAGGGCTTTATCTGGCACTCCTTGTAAAGAAGGATTTGTCAAAGATAGTAAAGGAATTTCTCCAGAAATTACATTAATCGCCTTTTTGGAAGTCTTTTCTTGCTCTGTATTTTCTCATGGATATATGAGTAGAATTCAGGTTCTGCATGTGTTTATCCTTTTATGCTGACCTTGGTTCTACAACATACCTGCTGACCCACCCGGCTCATGTGCCCCACAGAGGCAGGGGAGGGGAAGCATTTGAAGAGGGGCTGATACCCGTGGAAGACTGGTCCTAAGTTCTTACTTCATGATTCAGTCTTTTTATTTCTATTTTCATACAATGGAAGAAGCTGTATTTCCCTTGGAAGTTTGAATCCCAGAAGTAGGGAGGAGGCACAGCGTGTCATAATATTCATAATATTGAAATGGGAGTTGATTATTTGGTTTGAGGTTTTGTTGGTTTTAACTTAATAAGCTTTCTAAAGCTATCTTTAACATCCTAAGTTTTATTTAAGAGAACTAAGCCTAACAAAGGCATCTGTCATGGCCCAGCGTGCACTGATAGGCCTTAATGGCCCTGACCGGCCTCACCTGGGTCCCCACACCCACACCCCCTGCCCTGGGCCCAGGAGCCCCATTTCAGGTCAGCCCTGTGCCCTTAGTGCCTTCCTGAGTGGGGCCGTAGTAGTGCTGGTTTCCAGCTCCACCGCAGCCTGTGGGTCCTGCTGAGCTGGGCCTGGCCTCTGTGGGCTCAGTCCGGTCATCCCGGAGATGTGTGTGATCCAGACTTCCCGGCTTTGCCTCTGACCTGCCTCATCATTGCGGGCCTGCCCGGCGATCTGGGCTCTTGGTTGAACCCACTCGCCACCCCTGGACCTTCCCTGCTCAGGTACCTTGGAGCTGGGCACCCTTCACGTGGGTTGTCCCCCAGTAGGAAAGGGGTAAATACAGTGTTCAGGGCAGTGAACCTGAAAGTCGCAATTCAAAATTGGTAAGCTCTATCAAAGCATTATTTTAATTTATTTCATTGTTTGTTCTGTTTTTTAAACACTCAGTAGAAATTGCAAGGCTGCTGTAGAAAAAGAGAGGTAAATGAAAAGAAGATCGAACTGGTTTTATGAAGCATTTAAGCATTTTTAGCATAGAAAAATAACGTATGAATTATAGTCAAACTAAGTAAAACTACTGAATATCCCCAAACCCGCGAGCTTGTGTTTTGTAGCTGGGTGTTACTCGGGTTTAGCTCAGGAGAAATTTCACTCTAGCCTGGCAAAACAGAATTTTCTGGCAATTATAATGTATTTTATTTGATCAGCTAGTATAGATAGGAAAAGTAGACAAGCTTTCAGGTGCACAAGGCTTTATTCAGATTTGAAATGGAAGCAGTGGACTTCAAAGTTAAATAAAAATTGAGGGCTGTTTTTCTTCATTAACTTTAGAGTGTAGTGGAAGTTACACGTAGCAGCTGAGTGGAAATAACTGGTGAGTCTGCTGGGGCCGGTGCTTCTCCTTGTGTACATGTAGGAAACAAGCACCAGCCTTTAGCTGGGTTCCAAATAGCAATTTTCACCCCTGTTCTTGTGGTAGTGTTGCTGTAGCTGTAATGGTCTCCTAAGGACAAAGACAGAAGTGTGTAGACAGATGTAGTACATCTTGTTGGTGGTGGCACCAACAAATAGAGATGGAAGCCCTCCTGCAGACCTGGAATGGCAGTGGGAGATGCCTCCATGTTGCACTACTGTGACACGCAGCGGAGGCTGCGAAATGGTCTGCCGTACTGCAGTCACTGCGTAAACAGCTACAACAGGTTGCTGCTCTACTACTCCAGGTTATTTTCTGCTCTGCTGGGGGTGATTGCCTGTCAATCCTCTGCTGATAGACCTTTCTAATCTTCTTTAAACAAAATCTGAAGGCTTGGGATTGGAGTGGGGCTGTCTCCAGGGGCTGGGTGGGGCTGGAGCAGGCGAGATTCACATCATCTTCTACATGTGCGGCTCCCAGCTAGAACAAGTAATACAGCCCCGGGCTGTCCTGTCCCACAGGCCATCTCCACAGCAGAAATCTCGCACTTCAAAGGCCACCACTGGAACAAAGCAGAGGTCGGGGCAGAGGGCTTGTGATTGGTGTGGAATGAGCACCGACAAGGGCATAAAGATAGTGCTCAGCCATCTACATGGGTGTTTGATGATCTCTAGTAGGACTTGTTCAGGAGGACTTGTTCAGGTTTCTGGGGATCTTCCAGCTTTCTAGGTAGAAGGGCAAGTTTTTCAGCCATTAGTGAGATGAACTTTCCCACTTCCCAGAGTCAAAGAATTCCCATGGGGATTGCCCCGGGGACCTCTCCTTCCTCTCCTAAAAAGCTTTGTGAGACTCTATTTGCAGCTTTTTCTTTCAGCAGCTGAATAATATACGTTTCTGCTGCCTGTCACATTTATTTCGATTAAACATTCTGTGTTTTAATTTTGATCTGTGTCCAATGAGCTTGAGAAATGTATTTTTTTAATTACTTTCCTTGTTCTCTTTACTGGCTTTCCATCTGTAAAATAATGGTCTCTGGCAGCTTTTTGGCTGTTGGCGTGGCAGAGTACCTGCATCAGTTACAACAAGGGGACTCAGCGTTCTGCGCAGCCACTTGTGAAGATTTCAGCCAGGCCTTTGCTTGATTAATGAGCATTGGCCTATTCTCGAGATAAATTCATGCTGGATTTTGCCCAAGGGCTACAGAGTGCCCACTCGGGGGAATTTAGTGGAAGAAATCTGCACTTGAAATGACTTTTCTTTGAGATCTGTTTACTTAATGATTGCTTGCTTGCAGGCAATACCACTGATAAGGAAGAAAAGCCAGTCAAAAATGTAAAGAGAAGTACGTTCATTAGATTATTTTTTTTTTCTCCTGTTTGTGTATTAAAGCCAGCTCTCTCTGAGGAAAGATTATGTGGCAGACCCTATACTGGGCCAAATCCCCGAGGCAGGTGGGAGCTCACAAGATGTTAGCTTGCGTCTGCATGGTGCCTTTCAGCAGTGGCATGTGTGACATCGGGGACTTGGCAGTGAGCAGTAGCCCCTCTCCTGCCAGAGCTGCTTTCCTCGGTGATGACTGGCATATCCGTGTTGCTATTGATCACCAACCACATATAGGAGCATGTTTTAGTTGATTTCCTGAAAAATTAATGCATGGCAATTTTCCCTGCATGCTGGCCTCCCCCAGTAGCTTCTGAATCAATTGACCAGTTCCAGTCTCATCTGCCAGGAGCGTGAGTTGCTTGTGGGCTGCAGGTCCACCACCTCCTGCAGCTGCCACTCACAGTCAGTCTTTTTGGTGAGAGGAGCTGTGCTGTGCCATGTTGTGGGAACGGCCAAGGGCGTGCGTGCAGTTCCAGAGCTGAGCTCAGGTACTGGAGACATGGCAATAGATACCAAGTTTGTCTGATAGGCACTGATCATTTTTAGCTGTGTCCTCTCAGCAGCTGGGGGGCTGCACGTCGGTGGATTTGTGAATCAGCTCGCACAGCTTTACTTGCCTGTACCATGTGGTGGTTCTCTTCCAGACAGCAGGTCAAAGAGAGATGGGTAGGGGACTCTAGAGACTCGAAACCATTGGGTTGGAAATGGGAAGCAGGGAGGGAGAGGGGTAAGCAAGCCGTATGAAGGGAAACATGCCAGGGAGCTGACAGTATTATGATTGAACCTGATATTCAGAACAAGCAATCAGGGTTAATTTTTTTTGCTTTTTATTACTTCTACATTTATATAAGGAGTTGGACACCTGTTTGATGCACCATTGGGGGAGGGGGGTTAAAAAAAAATCTGCAAAGTATATAATGTATGCAGTATTTGAGTACTTCTGTTGGTGTATCAGAGAAGTGTTTCGCTGAAGGAATCATATGTGATTCTGCAAATCCCCAGTTCATTTGCAGAAGAAGAAATAAATGGATGTGTGCACAAAAAAGTCACCGTACTGAAATGAAGAAAGCAGCAGAAGACAAAACACAATATGTGTGTTTTTAGAGTATCTGTCAATCTAAAGTAATAATAAATAAGTAAACAGAACCTTTTTAATTCGTGCAAGTTAGTCCCTTTCAGGGCTGAATTAACTAAAGCATATCCCTATGAAATAACCTTCATTATATAAATCAGTGTGCTGATGGATTACTGAGTTTGCAGCCAAAAAACCGCACCGCCATAGGTGTAAAGTTTCCTGATCATCTAATAAATTGATAACTTTGAAGCCTAGTTGTGACAATTTAAATGTCATCACTATTAAACAAGTTGCCAAAATGCAAACAACCATCCTAAGTCATTAAAATGTAATTATAAAGGACAGCTGGGTCTACTATCAATCTGGGCTGTGGGGACTCATAATGGGGAAAAATATGAAACTTTCACACACACAGAATGAGACTGCTGTATGTGCCAACCAGAGCCTGTGTGGGAAGCAAGGGAAACATGTATTTTGCGCAGGCACAGTTACTGGTGCTTATAGAAGGCTTGCATTACTGAGCTCTCTGCCATATATGAAAAGCCCTTTTGCTTATTGACAGGGTGAGGCAGAGAGACTGGGTGGCAGTTACAGTCGAGCAGCAATGACTATGAAGTGGGACTAAATGTGCTCTACTGTGGAATGGCAGCACAGGTGCTGTAAGCCCTGTTTTGAGAACCGGGTGGACTTCAAGTGATAATGAAGGTTTGCTTAGTGGCTGAGAGTAACAAAGAGAAAAGTGGCTATCGGGCTTTGCAGGCATAGGCCCGATACGTTTATGAATGCTGTGTTTAGTCGTATTGATAACTAAGTTATTGAACTTCATTTTTTATGTTTATTATTTGCTTGATACTTTGAAATGGCCATGATGCAGACAACAAGCCCAGTTCCTTCTCAGGACTTCCACCTCCTGCTATGTATGGTATAGCTCTAAATTCACATTGGTTTCAGCTGCATCCCAGTAGGTTCTGTCTGTTATTCAGTGATGCAGCATGTAGTTGATTAGATTTACTGCTGATACGTACAGTGGAAATGGTGGAACAAGCTAGAACTGTGATACTGCTTCATTAAAATGGTAACCTCAAAAGGCCCCACAGTCTTTTGGTGGTTTATTTATATGTATTACGGAGCTACAACAGCTGCTAGCTTCCATAATTAAGCCCCATTTTCCCTAAATGTGGCAGGAGGGGTGAAAAAAGTGGGAATTGCTGATAATTGGTAAAATTGTAAAAGAAATATATTTTGTTATGTGTCTTAATGCATGTAATAACTCAGGTATTGGATAGCTACTTTTTGAGGCTTGTACAAAACTAAATAGATTTAAAAATATGTATGAATGCTGGCATATTATTTGAAATAGTGTGATTCTTTTTTTCCTATATGTCAGCCTATAGCACATAATTGTCAAAAAACCCAATTGAGTATGTTGCAAACAATTCCAAGGTGTGTTCAAAGTGATCAATATTCCTAAAATATTTAGGGATCAAATTCCCCATGTATCTTTTTCTACTATGAAGTAAATCCTTGTGGTGCCCTGGGGCATTCATTGTGCTGAAAAGCTTGTTCATTTGTTCTCGCTAAGAAAAGTGTGCTATTGCATATGGGTGTTCAAACCGTTCATTTCCTTCCTTTTGTGTATTTGGAAATGATATAAAAACTGGGTGTACTAGTGTAATTCTCTACCTTTCACTTTTGTAAATTGTCATTTTTTTGTTTGTTTTGTAATAAGAATCAGTTGGTATGGAGCTTAGAGAAACATTTAAGGTTACAAACTGTTTCTAATGAACAGATTGTTTTCTGATGCAAATGGAAAGCCAAGTTGAGAGAGATTTTTCTTTTTTTACGCAGAAGGATACAGCCTCTAAGCAGACTTTGTCTTTATTTTTTGGCAGATTTGGACTGCCCTACTCAAAAGCATAAACAAGCCTCAGCCTATCAACAACAGAAATGGGAGGCTAACCTGCCAAATACAAGGAGATGAATAAACAGAAGAACAATAAAAGTCAGTAAAAGAGGAAATCTCATGCAGTGTGAATGATTTCCCATATAGCATAAGCAAAATTTTCTGCTGTTTGTTTCACACAGCTACACTAAGGATGAATAATTTTTTGTCCTCAATGCTGTTAGGAAAAGCATGCAAATTCCAGAGATCACACTGGCTGATGGATGAAATGGTTATTTTGAAAGGAAAAATAAGCTTTCCTATCATTTCCATTTGTGTCCTCCCAATGCGAGATGACAATTTACTGCAGGTTTAGGAAATTAAAATAAAAATGTTAGTTTTCCAGGTGTGCTGAAGAGGTTTTGAGATTAACCTAGCAGAGGTGAAGCTACATGGTATTTCTCACTGCACAGTGAGAGTCAGCAAGATGACATTGTAAAATATCCTTAGTAGTAGTCAGTTAGACAGTCTGCAGGGGATAAGGTCAGAGAAAGGTTAGCAGCTGACATCAAATCAGGAGCCAGATGTGCTGACCCTTAATCATAGGCTTTCGCAGGCTTTTTTGGACTGCAATTCAGCATAACATTATTGAATTCACCTTTAGATTAAGCTGGTCTGCTTTGACATACACAAACCTGTATGCAAGTTAATGTCTGTGTCATCCACTTAATTATGCAAGCTTTGATAACAGATCAGTAAGGTGACCTCTGCGAGCACTACTTTCAAGGTCCTTACCATTTGCGTTTTCAATGAACAGAAAGTGGCACTCCCATTTAGGTCGTGTTGGATCATTAGTTCTGCATGTACAAATTAAACCGGCGAATAGTAATCTGTGACATGTTTTTCTTTTTTCTTGCAAGATTACTTAGCACTGTTTAACTCAGCACTACGTTATGATGCAAGTCATCTGCTCATGTACTGGTGCAAAATCTTTGGCTTTGCAGAGAAAAAATTCTGAGAGACAGTAGTGCTGGCAAAGGCAGAGGTATTACTCAGTGGACTGAAATTAAGCATGGTCAGAAATTTTTGAAGGATTGAAATCTCTCAGAAAAAAAATTACATTTTCATAAAGGTCAGGAGATGACAAAGTTAAGATTACATATGCAAACCCTAACTGTTCCTTGTTGCTTGTATATGATTCTGCAGTCTTTGCTTGCAAGATCATTCTGCTGAGAATTTTTGCATTAGAACTGAAGTGAAAGAGGGGTTCACATGGTAGAATTTCTACTAGTTTACCAAATATTTTGGGGCTGTTAATGTAAGCCTAAAATAATGATATATTGATGTATTTTTATCTTTATTCAGAGGGCATGCTTCTGACTTGCTCACACAGTGCTTACTCAACAAGCCGCATAGTAATCGGTGGTATTAAGGTCAATGGCAACAGATCTGTCTCTCACACTGCACGCTAGGGAAGACATTTACTGAATACTGCACTGGTGTAGAATCAAACTCATTGTTGATTCCACTGAAACTACTTCTTTCATGCAACTGTGGGAAGAGATTTAGCCAGCAGCTGGCCAGTGGGCTTATGCCCTTTGCACTTTTCATTGTGCATAGTCCAACTCACGGAGTAAGGCAGGTATGTGAACGATGGCGTGTTTCTTAGACTGAATAATATCTGACCCTCTTCCTGGTGAGGTGACTTCAGTGGGAATTGTGTGTTCCTACAGTGAAAAACCTTGATGGTGTCCATAATGACCTGGAAACCCACATAAAATGTTATAATCACAGCTATTAGCACAGTATCCCAGTTCACAGATACTGAAACCGCAGAGCCCAATGATCTGATCTCCCCTGTTCACAAGGCAAGGGAAGGCATATGTATGGGCCAAGCTTATCCTACGTCTGATTTTAGAGTCAGTCTGCTGTATTTCTTAACTCCTATTTCACTCTTACTTTTGTATCCTATCCTTTGTTCCTATTAACTGTTGCTGTGGGAAAGCACAGTTAAATTATTTTAACACTTAAACCTGAATCTGTGGTCCTTCTAATTTCATCTGGATGTGTAGTTTCAAGCCGACAGGTTTTGATAGGGTGTTTTTCTGCTCACAGGAGTTTCATCCAGGTTGGTCGCTTCATTTCTAAGGAAGGCAGCTATCAAGGAAGACTGTCGTCACAGATTAAAAAAAAGTCTTGGCTATATTAGGCTGCTGCCACAGAGCTAACTGCAGTTCTCCAGTTCCCCTAACAAGTCTCTACTCCAGTTTTTGGTGGAGGTTTTGGAGTTCTAAACAGATATATTTCCCTTGCAGGGGAAGTCCTAAGACTTCAAAGTATATACCTGTTTCGTATAGGCATGCTTTCTCATTGAGGTCTGATGTGCACAAGTCATAGATATGAAATACAGGACTTACAAATCATGGGGTGGGCATCCATGTTGTATTGCTGCTCTGTTGGGACGAGAAGCCCCGTGTGTATCTCCAACTGGATGGCAGAGGTAGGCATTGCAATCCAGTTGATCAACTGCAATCCTTGTAAAGAGGACACCTATGAAGTAACTGATGGGTTTGTTTTCATTAAGTGACTGATGCCAGTATCAGAGTTGCCAGGTTCTGCTGAGAGGGAGGGCATGACTAATGTCTCTTCCTCCCTTGGTTTTTAGAGCTCTTCCTGGCAATACAAGAAAGGTAGTGAGGGTAATTCCTACCAAACCCAGAACATGACTGTGGCTGATGGGTGAAGCTGTACTCTGCTGTAGCACATACACACAGGACCTTGGTGCACGTGTTTAGGACACTAATGCTGTTTAGTAAGCTGGACCTGTGTTTTATGCCATTTGCTGTAGCACTCTAATAGAACATAAGAAACTCGATATTCTACAGTAGCTTAATTAAAGTTAAAAGAAGACATTTGAAGTTAGTTAAATGTGAAAGTATTTAATAATGAGAATAAATTCCTCTGGGATATTAATTTTTTTATTACTTTTCCCACCACATGGACAGCTTTGGACTGGAGGTTAAGAACAAAAGCTGGATGCTTCTGCTGAAATTCTCCATATAGAAATAATTACCGAGGGCAACATTTTAACTTATCTTTCAGTTCCAGACTTGACAACCCTTTCAGACGATTAGGGGGAAGCAGACCTCTCCATTCACTTTTTTTCAGGTTGTTCTGCAGACTCAGGAAGGCGCTATTTATACTCTGTTCATGTATTTCAGTTGATCTTTGTCATTGTTTGGCCAGAAACATCTGTTTTAAACAACAGAAGCTGAGATTATTAATCACTATTCTATAGGAATTAATTCAGTAACAAACTGCATAGCTATAGAATCATGCAATTACTGGAGTCTTGCTGATAGCACGGATAAGTTGAGGTTTTCATTGTATTGAGGTGTCAGTCTTGCATCTGCCATCGCTGCTAAATAATTTTTAAAGGCTTAAAAAGCCCAAGAGGTATCCTGTCCCTGTATGAAATTCAAGATTCCTTTGTTGCTATCTCCTGGGTCCTGTTTTTTAGAAACAGCAGAAGAAACAGACAAATCAGTCTAGCAACTATATATAGTTTATAGTTTAAGTAAGGGGGAAGTTTATAGTTTATGTAAGGGGGAAGAAGTAAGGCAATTGTAGTCATCTGCAGAAATCAGAATATACTTAGTAGCATGTTCAGGTTTTCTTTTTGGTAAAAATATTCAAATTGGAAAATTGTGTGATCCTTAAAAATTTTTTTCTGAGAAAGCAAGCAGAGGAACTGCAAGTGGACACAGAAGGGGTATCTGGAGGCAGCCTCTGTGAATGCTGACAGTGACAGCAAGGAAATGAAGAAGTGTAAAATATACTGAGTAAAGTCAAATATTTTACTTCACAGTATTTACACTAGTTTTGTACTTGTAACATGAAACAATAAATACAGAAGTGATCCAAACAGCTAGATAAGTCTAAAAAAGTGCAAACCTGGGGAGATGTTGGGTGAGAAAACAGGTGAAACTGCTCTATATTTACTTGAAATCTGGTCCTTGAACCAAGGCCCCCTCAAAGAAAAGGAGAAGAGAGATAGGATACCTGCAGGGAGTAGCTTCATATGTTAAAAACTACATAGAATGAGGAAATCTCAGCTTTGTGTTCTGCAACTCAGCCCTGGAGTTTTAGACTTTTAGCTCTGGCTTTCTTCAAATATGGGATGCAAAGTCAAGAGCATGGTCCTGCCAGTCTGTGCACTGGGCTGAGCAGTGCCTCTCCGAATCACATTGCAGTTACATGTAGGAAAGCCCTGAAAATCAAACAAATATAAGCAAACTATTTTATCAGTTGCTCCCCCCTACCCCACCCCTCTCCATTTTATAATCATCCTGATTTTCCCAGATTTTACAGTTGGGCTCTGCTGGCTCCTTTCAGTCTACCTAAATCCATCAAGTGATAAATGTTTTCTTCCTGTCTATATCAGAGAAAAAAAACGCAGATGTTATCCACTTTGGGAACCTCCTCTCCATAAGCTGGTCTCACGTCTTGGGTGAAAAACAGCTCCTCGCTGTACTTTCAGTGTAAACACCGTCATGTAAATCTGTATAAAGAGACCATGGAAACGGGGTGCTCATAGACACTGTTTTTCTGGACTGTATGGCAAAGACAGTGTGTTCTCTGCATCTGATGGCTACTAATAATCATCCCCAGTAATGCTTTGTAAAAAATAATCTAATGCGTGTAATAACATAATAGGAAGGGAGAATGTATTTATGTAAATTAACTAAAACATCCTCAAGAATTAATGTATTAAAGTGGTTAGAAAAGCTAGCAGCGCATAATAGGCATGAAGACCTTCTCCTGTTTGTCAGCAGAGACTGCTGAAGCTGCTGTAGCACTGTGCATGCCAAACAGATGCAAAATAATTTTCAGCCCTAGAAAATCACCTGATAGCAATAATTCTAAAGTAGCAAGTTGTATTTATGTATTTAACTTGTATGTATAAATACTATTATTTAATACTTGTGTGTGTGGTTGTATGTGAATGCATAGCAAAAGAAATAAGAACACTACTTATTTTCCTTATTAGCATTAGCATTACAAATTGCTTATTAGCATTTTCGTGAGCAATCTTTCTTGCAACAGACTTTCTATGTTCTCTTTGAAATTAATGAGAGTTAGGCATCCGGATTTCTTTAAAGATCTGGCTTTTGGTGTCCAAAGTTAAGAAAAAAAATATTATTTTGTTTTAATAAAATTGATTTGTCAGCTTTTTTTTTTTTAATTTAAATTTATAGGAGCAGTCTGTGAAAGAGGTGGACAACCTGCTCTGTTTCTATTACCTACATCATGCTGAGTACCGTATTAGGGCAGCAAGTAGTTTTTTTCTAATTTTAGCATAAACGCTAAGGAGACCAGATGCCATTTAGTTTAGATAATTTGGCTTAATTTTTTGAGAAAAGCAATTGCTGTTGACAAAAAGAGTGGCTAGTCAGATTATTATTTTTTATTTATAATTTTAGCTCTAGGGTTTGTTAAGATCCAGGTCTTGAGGTGAGTACAGATCCTGGCTGAGAAACAGGAGAGAATGCTAAAGCACGAGACCTCCCATACAGAAATAGTAGAACCTCTTTATCCTAACTGTATAACTTCAGAGGCTCTATAAACTGCAGATGACATGGTATAGATCTTCTAAAAGAGCTATCAGAATTTAAAAAATTAAACTGAGGTCAATGTTTGATTTGTACCATCTGTCTTGCAGTTAATTGTCTCTTTGTCTCATTCTACACAATGAGATTTTCCTTAATTTGATTAATACAGCTTTTCCAGATAAACATACATGCATAAATTAGTATTTCCTTTTCTTTCTGTATATATTACTTTCCTTTCTGTTGGAGTATTTTCACTGTAAACAGAAACAGTTTACCTTGGCCCTGGAATTAACAGTAACTTGGATCTCCTCTGTTTACTAATGAAACAGAGTTTGAACTGATACACACAAATTTTTTTTAGATTAAAACATGAGCTCAATAATTGTTTTATGGCTAGATCAACACTGTACTTGTATGACAGGCTGTTTCCTATCTTCTTGTTTCTGATATTCAGAAAGAAGGATATATTTCTCTATTATTAAGCTCCCCGAAATCTCAGAAGATGATTTTTAGAAAGACGTTCCAGTATCTGTTAAATAGCAATTTTTCAAAGTTCTTGCTAGAAGCAAATTGTGTAACGGCACTGTTTGATAGATTTATTTAGGGATAAATGTACATACTGGTTTGGTAAACAGGTGTTAGTTGCATACATTCAAGTTGTCTGCTTTGCTCACAAAAGACAAAAATTGGACCTTTTTTATGGTAATCCTAAAGTCATCTCTAATTCAAACCACCTCTGGAGGACTGAAGATGAAAAACAAAGCCCATTATTTTATCACAGTCTTTTTTGAACCTGGTAGATCTTAGAAATATAATAAACCAACTCTGAGTATTTCAGTAATCTAATCTATGTACAATTTACAATAATTGAAAAAAAAAAAAAAAAATCCTGGAGATTTTATTCTACAGGGCAAAACTGCTGGCTTTCTGGGACCAGTGTCTGATTTTCTTGCTCAGTTCTAAAACATTTGACATACTAAAATGTAAATAGAGAAATAGTATTTTAAGAACGCAGATAAATGTAACACTTCTTCACGTTTGATTTTTCTTGCTCATTTGTATTTTAAAAAAGTTGCTATTACCGTTATTAAATCCTTCATCAAATAGTGCAGTTTCCATTGATTGGAGCCCCATTGATGTGTGTATTTCTGGAAATATAATCCATATGGTTTGGCATT
>NW_009646736.1:4228602-4236931 GCF_000708025.1 Charadrius vociferus | reverse complement strand
CAGGAATCTTTGAGAATTTTCTTGCTCATGACCTATTAATTAAATTTGACCTTATTTAAGCAATAATAATAACAATGTTCAAAGTAAGTAGCAGTTATTAACTTCCATTAGGCTGAAACCAGTTTCTTCAGCAATGTCCCCAAAAATTACTGTTCTAATTTGGCATGTATCATTTAAGTGGTAATTACTGTGGTGGTAAGATTTTAAATGTGTGTGGTGCCTTTCATTTTATACAGCAAACCTGCACTAAGTAGAAGTAGGAGTTGAGAGAAATTAATGGATTTTGACTAGACTGTTCCGAGCAAGCTAGAAAAAGAAACATTTGAATAGTGGTTAAAAAAAAAAAAAAGTAGTTTGGGTTATTTTTTCATGCAGACAGAACTCAAAACAATGGGTCAGATTTTGTCTGAGATTTCCTAAATTTGCTTTTTGTCTGAGATCAGTCATGAAAATGTTGAGTCCTAAAAGTATGAAGAAAATTTAATAATGTGAAAATGGGATTTTGATTCTTCCAGTGCCTTCCTTTGAATCATAAAATGTAGGAACTTGCAGGCGTGCTTACTCAGCAGTGGACATAGAGGAAAGTAAATATTTTTTTAGTGCTTGATACCCTCCACCTCCCATCCACCCTGCAAATCCTCCCTAAATGCAGATAAAACCTTTTAGCAACTGGGGTAAACTAAAACATGAAGCATAGTGGTTAACAGGCGTAGTGTGCTCATGCCATATTTTTATATTTAAACTTTAAAGAGGGCTGTCTGCAAAACTGCAGCTAATGGCCTGCACTTGAATCAGCTACAGGTGCATCAAGAAATCAAGGGAAAAACAGACCTTGGATGACAACCTTTGCCTGAGTGTTTTACTGTACAACTTCTTGATCCCTGATGTAAGGCCTCCCTATGGGGGTAATGGCTAAAAATATTTAGGAGAATTCTGCAAATAGGAAGAGGTTACAGATGAAGACTGGTAATAACTGCATCCAGTTAAGGTGATTCCAAGATGAGTCCAGTTCAGACCATCCTAGAAAGGCCACTTGCTATGGAAGGCATCACAATTACATTTTCTAGGGTATCGATTCTCATACACAAAGGCTTTTTGCGTGAAAGATGTAATGAAAACCAGTGTATAAATAGTGAAATGCTTGCATCACACTCTAGCACATGAATATTTTCTGGGTCTCATCCCAGAAACTGCTGAGATAGTATGGTTTAGGAGAGGTATGGGATTCTAAGTAGTTAATTTGTACTTTGAATCATTCCCTGTCCGATAGCTCTTTTTAAAAAGTTGGTGGATTCCTTACTGCAGTAACTTAAAATCGTATTTGGCAGGTTCCTAAATGTTCCTGTTTAAATAATGTAGAATTAATACCACTGTTTACAACTGTGTTTCTTAAATGTAGAAAACTTTATTTTACAAATCTGCATATTAATTTCTCTGGATGAAGGAAACTTTTTTTTTTCTTTGGAACATTAAAATGGTACAATGCACCAACTGTTTAAAGATGCAAGGGAATGTCCTTGTCTGCACTGCTTCATCATTTCTTATGTTCTAACTCTGCAGACGACTCAGAGTCTGGACCTGGTGCTATCTGTCTTATGCTATATGCCATGATGTGTCCAGAGGGTTACTGAGGTACATCCTGTTGAGCTTGTGTTCTGAAATCTCAATGTTTCTTTAGTCTGACAAAATCTTCTGAAAGTTGACCATCTCTCATAACAAAAAAAAAATTTAAAAAAATCAATAAGCAGTGTATGTAAAAGAGATAATAGGGATTTAACAGAATGTAAGTTCCAAAATTTGTCCAATGAATAGTAATGGTGTAGTATCGCCAGTGTGGTCTCAAAAGACATTACATGCAATCTAATAGTAGGATGAGGAATAATAATTCCAGAGCTGGCTGTGGTGTCCGTGTATTGCCTGGACAGACTTCCCCCAGGTATTTGTCCACTGATTTTTCAAGTCACAGCATCCTGTGGCAGTCATTTCACAGGTTCAGTGACATGGTCTGAAGAAGTAACTTTGTATTTGTTTTGAACCTTCTAGTTTTAGTCCATGTCCTTTATCTTTTGTATTGGAACAATCAATCCTTTTTCACTTTCTCCATGCCAGTAATGATATTTCCAGATATCTGTCACATCCCTTCTCAGGCCCTCTTTCCAGCCTGAAAAAAATCTTAGTCTGCTAGCTTGGTTTGAGCTATCTTTGATCATCTGTTCTTATCTTTTTCCACTTCTTTAATGTAGTTTTCAAGACCAGAAAGTATAATTTTTCCACAGTAGGTGAGGACAAGGTGCACAACAGATTATACATCTAAAAAAACCTGTTCTGTTTTGTTTTCTCTCCTTTACATGATAATTCTTAATGTTCTATTTGCTTTTTGACTTGCATAAGAGCATTGAGCTGATGTTTTTGTAGAGCTACCTCTTACAATTCCAAGAACTTTTTCAAAAGTAGCCATAATTAACTCAGCGCCTGTCACTGATTATGTAAAGTCAGAATTGCTTTTTCCTGCATGTGTTTACGCTTACCATTTTATTGCCCAGCTTCACATAGTGTCATGACGCTTTTCTGCAACTCTTTGAACGTCTAGTAATTCTTTGAAAGAGCAGAGATGGAGAAAGTATGATCCATTTATGATCAGCAGGCTGTGATTAAGCTTAATCCTATCACACAAGTGAAAGCCTAAGGAACCCTGAATCACAGCTGGAGCCTATGAAATGAATCCGTGCCTTCCCAGGTTGATAAAAATCAATAAATGTTGTCCACTGTGACTGGACATAAGTCGGGTGTTCAGATAAGCTCAACTGCTAAACTCTTTGAAAAACATGGTAATACTCCGTTTTCTCTAGAAACCATCGCTTACTGTTTTGATCCATTATCCCATTTTCAGCCCCCCATTCCTGATTAACACAACTGAGAAATCGGTAATGATCAAACACCAGCAGCACATCCTGCTTGGAAGTAATCAGCTCCGAGACCAGACTGCAGCACAAGGACTAGGGGCAAAGACACTGGCCTGGTCACAGGCAGCTTCCTTATGGCCAATGGAAGGATCTCTGACTTCATGCTGCACACTTTCTGTCCAGCTTCTGATGCAGCTGACCCCAAAATACAGTTAACCCACCTGAATGGCAGGTAGTAGGAGCAGGTGGGTTAGCGCAGCCTGGCTCCATTCACTCCTCTCCAGCAGAGCGAGCAGACAGGTAGCTGATTCTGGCCTCAGAAGGCGCTCATCCATGGGATCCTGTAGGGATCAGCACCTTTTCTCCTTTTCTTTTGTAATTGCTAAATACCACTGTGGGCAATAACATGCACATTACCTTCTGTTTTATCTATCATTCATGGTTAAACACTGACACCTAAAAGATGAAATAAAGCTGACTCTGAGCAAGACTGGGACTGGCTGCTATCACCAAGTAACTCTGGGCAAAACCTTCTGTTTGGCTTTCATTTTCATACCTCTGTGGACTTTGCCACAGCAGTAAAAAAACAAAACAAAACCCCATGGACTTATGAAACTCCCTTCCTCAGTCAAAAACTGCTTGAGACCATTGCTTTAAGCCATGCACAGACAAAAAATATTATAAATTGGATAAAAGATTCTGTAACTTTCCTTTTGAAATTCATGCTCCAGGCAATTTTGTCTGTGGTGAAGGAGATGGAATTAAAGCAAAAAAAAACCCCACCAAACTCTGTGAAGCATGGAAACCTTTTCTGAACATATTACAGGGTGGAAATCTAAAGATAATAGATGCAGAGCTGAAGGTTGATCAGTGTAATCTGGGAATTATCCAAAAGTATTGCTTAGCTTCCTGTTAGTTTAGTGATACTTTGGTGGGATATCCATATTCCACAATGGAAAGCATAGGAATGATGTTTTATCTTTTCTGGCTTCTTTAAATAGAGGCGTACTAAGGTACATAGGGAGGTAGAAAAATAAAAAATAAAAATGATCTGTATGAATTAATAGCATGTTTTTTAAGATGAAAGCTGGTTAATTGATCATTAGACCATAACTTAAATATGTCATGTAATTAATACATGTGCTCTGTCTAAATGCTGATACGAATAAAACTGTTTAACACATGAATACACCGTAGAAAAAATCCTAATAAGTGAGGTATGGAAACGATGACTTAGACTTTTCTAGTTCATTACTGTGATACAGTGGAATACATCTGCGAACAATCAGATACGCTTACTGTTCGTAATGTAATACATTTGAAGATTCTAATTAGTCATTACATATGTGTTCTTGATTTGCCTCAAAGAGATGACAGTAGAAGTTGGGGATGTAAGATCCGTTGTTTTGTGTTTCTGCTGTAATTATGATATTACTACCATTCCTTTAACAGAGACATTAAACAACGTGTTTACTTAAGTAATGATTTAACTAGTTTAGAGTCAACCACGCTATTTTTGAAGGAGGAGTTTGCGCAAGTTTCATCCTTACTGTTGAATGTAGAAAAGTAAATACTACAAATGAGCTTAAACAAATAAAATATGCAATCAAATCAACCTTGGAACGAGGGCCAGAACATAACTGTGTCGATGCGATGGGAGGGACTGAGAGATGATCCCTTCTGCCTCCTGCCCAGTGTTAGGACAAAAGGCAACGGGGACAAATTGAAACACGGGGAATTCTGTTTTAACATAAGAAAAAAAAAATGCTTGTTGCTGTGAGGGTGGTAAAACACTAGAGCAGGTTGACCAGAGCAGCTGTGGGATCTCCATCTGTGGAGATACTAAAAACCCAACTGGACAAGGACCTGGGCAACTTGCTGTGTTTTACCCTGTTTAAAATGGGGGCGGGGAGTGGACTAGACAATTTCCAAAGGTCCCTCCCAACCTATCCTATTCTGTGATTCTGGTTTCTGTCACCGGCTTTCCCTGCTCACCTTCTCTGGGTGCAATAGGAGTGGGCTGCTACTGGGGAGGTCACAGCCCACCTGCCTGGCTGCCCCTTGGCACCCGGCTGCCCTTCCCTTGCGGAGCAACTCGTTATTCCTGCTTCTGTGCAACTTGATTCAAACTCGGAAGGAAATGAAAGGAAAAAATTGTTCCAAAAGTTTTGATTTCCTGCCCTGTTATTTTTTTCATGAGATTCTGCCCAGAACTAGAGGGTTTTTTACAGCTGTTTTAACTGAAGAGTTGGATGTGGAAGATGAGATCGAGTGTTATAGGAGCAGCTGAGAGCGGGGGTTACAGAAAGCAACTTGTCAGTCAGTTGAGTCTGGAAGGTGAATTGATGAAGATGAAGAACAAGAGTCATGCTGCATTTCTTACAGGCTTACAGTGATGTTCCCTCACCTTTGGGGAATGTTTCTTTTGGTTTGTGTCCTTGTGAGTGAGGTTTTCAGTGGACCCTAAAAGTCTAGAAGAAAGTAATAACAAGGCTAGCACCCTTCTAACAGAACAGTCAGGTACATAAAAAAGTGAGCAAAGTGCATAAAAATGTGTCAGGAGAGAGAAAGGTTGGAAAAGAAGAGCAATAAAAGCGGGTGACAGCAGAGGCAAAGATGACCAATAGCCCATGAGAGTCATCTGAAAAGAGAAATGAAAAATGAGGTTTTTTGTTTTTTTTCGTACTGCGTTAAGGGTGCATGTTTAGTCTTAACTCCTACTTTTGCTCCATTTTTCATTCAAATGTAAAAAAAAAAAAAAACCAAAACCAAAACCAAACCAAACAAAAAACCTCCACAAGAAGCTAGGAATATAATTTACCCAAATCCTCTTTTTTGCAGCTAGCTGAGAGCCTGTATGTGAACAGATAAAGGTGGCTTCAAGAGAAACAAGCCTTTGGTGTAATTTAGAGCAGCGCTACATCTTTAATTATTTCTTGATGCTCACAGTGGTCTTCCTGAGATGTCATTCCACCAATGCAGCATTATCAAAACACAAGCTTTGATTATCTTACGGCCTTTACCTGTCTGCTCTGCCAGGTTCTGTAGTGACACAATAGGAACTAATTGTTTCAAGCACTTTATGCCTCATGGGCTAAATTCATCTTCAACCACTTACTGAGGCAGATGATAAGGATCAAAGTTCCCTTTTTTTTTATGTGCTCTATTACTATACTCCTTTCCGTTCTCTACATCAAATAATTATATTGTCTGCAAAAGAATGGTTAGCTCCAATATATTCTGAGGTGTGTGATTTGAACATGGGGATGAAGGGTACTGCAGAAACTTGGTTGTATGGAATTTAGGGTTTGGACACGGATACTAAAATAGCCACATCCATTTCACTCATGTTTACTGAAGCTGAATTTCTCATAGAGAGAGATAGTGATATAGTGTGATAGCCATGGGTATTTATACAGGGAATGAAATGTCTTGATTTTCTGCCAGGATATTTTAGTATGTGAACCCCTTTGCAATTAATTGCACAGCCTGAATTCTCAATAGCTCACTGTCAAAGCAGGGGAAGTATTTAAATAGAAAAAGCAAGGGTGCGTTCTTCTCTTTGGTGCGGTGATGTGCATGCTTACATACCTTACAGTATGTAAGTGCAGTACTTCAGAGCTTTGGAACTCGGAGAGCAAGGAAACAATTTCAAGATGTGGTCTAGTATAATGCAAACTATCTCTTAAAAAATACTTTTCAAAATATGTTGGAAGTATTGGTTATTGCCTGTTATTTCTGCTGGACAAAGGACCTGAATCTGTATATAAAGTTTGAAAACACTTCTGGGACATATACTGAATCCCCTTGAAAACCAGATAAGAACAACTGAATTTCATCTTACCTGCAAAATCAGTTATTATTGAAGAGAATGTTCCCAAGATGAATGAGGCACATTTAAATACACTGTCTGCCCACATACTGTGGACAGGACATGGTGTGAATGGTATGAAGCTGTGTCAGGGGAAGTTCAGATTGGACATTAGGAAAAGGTTCCTCATTGAGAGGGTGGACGGTCACTGGAACAGGCTGCTCAGGGAAGTGGTCATGACACCAAGCCTGTCAGAGTTCAAGAAGCATTTGGACAATGCTCTTAGTCATATGGTTTAGTTTTAGGTAGTCTTGCACGGATCAAGGAGTTGGACTCGGTAATCCTTATGAGTCCCTTCCAGCTTGAGATATTCTATGACTATCTCCTACTTTTGCCCTCAAATCCATGTTCCCTTGTGCAGCAGACTGCAAATCGGGTGGCGGTTATCCTCCATCAAGAGATCATTCCACTTACATGTGCTTATCAGTGTATCACTTGCCGAGAGAAAGAACGGGGCAGAGCAAACACAAGTTATTATTCAATAACCTTACCTACTATGTACAAAATGTTTAATTAAAAACCATCGCTACATATATTCAGTGTACAAACATGCATTCCCAAGCCTGTGGAGGGATAGGGAGAGGAGGCTTAGGAGTTATCCTCTTGCAACGGCACTGCAGATGCTAAAAAGGCAGCGAGTCAACATGTGTGTACGGTGATGGTGCCCTCTGCCCACAAAACATATCTTGTCATTAACAACAGCCATGATAGCTGATTTTAATACACCTCGAAGCTGCAATTCTGTCCTGCTGCTCCATGGCATGGGTTAGGGGTGCAACTTCCTGTCACCCTACTTGTTGAAGATGGAAATATGTTTAGTTTGTAGTAAGCTTTATCTCAAGGTATGTGTAATGGATCTATTTTCAGTACAAACATTTTGTCCCTACAGCATGAAGCAAAGGAAAGAATGAGATGATGATAGAGGTCATTGTTATAGCGTGGATTGTTGTTATCTTTCCTTCTTATTCCTTGTGTATTACCATCCAGGTTCTGCTCCTACATTATAAATTGCCATCCTGTGTTTGGCTGTTTTATGGTGGTGTCTATAGGATAACATGAGAGGATGGCCTGTGGTGCTCCCTGTTGTCCTCTCTGCATTTTCTGTGTTTTTCTGCAATGGTTTTGGGGGAATCTTTCACCTTTTGACCGGCTCGCTTCTGCGCTCAAACAATTGTACAACCATGATCTCCCTGACAACAAACTTTGTAATGCAGATGCATTAGAAAAGCCTCTAACTTACTTGTTCAATGACTGGACCTACATAAATCCCAACAAAAGTATGATTTTTGTATTGCATTTCAACCTTAAGCGTCGGTAGGAGCAGCGCTATCGTGATGCCCTGGAGATGGCAGCATTGAGCAATTTATTTTCTAGACTTGGCTTGCAAGGCTTGTTTCCTGCGTCGGAGGTGAAAGTTACTCGCACGGTACATTTCAGCCCTGTAAACTGCAGATCACGTTGAATATTCAGTTTAATGTAGCATATAACGATTCAGGGAAACGCAGTTAACTGCTCGACACCACGCGGGGAAAGACTCTTCTGGGGACACCCCCCC
>NW_009646736.1:4193153-4227417 GCF_000708025.1 Charadrius vociferus | reverse complement strand
GGGGAGAGGAGGGAGAGCGTTGCGGAGGGGGGGGAAAGCACCGTGTATTTTTGGGTGCGAACCCCGGACTTTGCAAAACAATCTCCGCCCCCGAGAGGATATTTAATCTGCACCAGAAATCGCGACTCGCGGAGGCAAACTTGAGGCGGGGAGGGGGTGCGGGCAGCGGAGGGGAAGGGGACCCCCGCCCCGCCCCGCTCCCGGCCCCGGCGGAGCCCGACCCCTGCGAGGGAAGATGCGTTTCTCTTTCCCGGCGGCTGCTCTTGGGACGAGACTTTCGTCTGGCCTGATCGGGACTGGACTTTTTAAGGACGCGCTTACCCATCTAAGGGCGACTTGGGCATAAACAGCAACGCAAACTCTGATTTGGTGCTGGAAGCTGCCTCTGCCCCCGAACAGCTGCTCTCACCCTGCTTCTGTCCCTCCCCCGTCCCGTCCTCAAAAGAGGAGCCGGAGCTATTTTGCTTCTTTTTTCTTTTTTTTTTTTTTTTAATTGTTGTTGCATGAATTTTATTTTAGGTGGTTGTCTTTTCTGGCTGGCTTGGCTGTTTTGGGGTCTTGCGGACTGCTAGCCGCCGTAGCAGCTCCACCGCCTCTCATCATGGCTAGCCCCACAGATAATAACGAGGGCTTCTTCTCAGATGTCAGAAAGGTGGGTTACTTGCGCAAACCCAAGAGCATGCATAAACGCTTTTTCGTGCTGAGGGCAGCCAGCGAGTCTGGACCCGCCCGGCTGGAGTATTACGAGAATGAGAAGAAATGGAGACACAAGTCAGGGGCCCCCAAGCGCTCCATCCCACTAGAAAGCTGCTTCAACATCAACAAACGGGCTGACTCCAAGAACAAGCACCTGGTGGCCCTCTACACCAAGGACGAGCACTTTGCCATTGCGGCTGACAGCGAGCCTGAACAGGAGAGCTGGTACCAAGCGCTGCTGCAGTTGCACAACAGGGCCAAGGGCCACCACCACCTCCATCACCATCACCACCACCACCACAGCGACGTCACCTTTGGAGGCAGCAACGTGGGACTGGGGGAAGCAGGTGAGGACAGCTATGGTGAGGTAGCCCCTGGCCCGGCTTTTAAGGAAGTTTGGCAAGTAATTCTGAAGCCTAAGGGCCTAGGCCAGACAAAGAACCTGATTGGTATCTACCGCCTGTGCCTGACTAACAAGACCATCAGCTTTGTGAAGCTGAATTCAGATGCGGCTGCTGTGGTGCTGCAGCTGCTCAATATCCGTCGCTGTGGTCACTCCGAGAACTTCTTCTTCATTGAGGTGGGGCGCTCGGCTGTCACAGGGCCCGGTGAGTTCTGGATGCAGGTGGATGACTCGGTGGTGGCACAGAACATGCATGAAACCATCTTGGAGGCCATGCGAGCCATGAGTGAGGAATTCCGGCCCCGCAGCAAGAGCCAGTCCTCCTCAAACTGTTCCAACCCCATCTCTGTGCCCCTTCGCAGCAGGCACCACGTCAACAACCCTCCACCCAGCCAAGTGGGACTCAGTCGACGGTCTAGGACTGAGAGTGTCACGGCCACCTCTCCTGCCGGTGGTGGGGGTGGAGGTACGGGTGGCAAACCCAGCTCTTTCCGGGTTCGAGCATCGAGTGATGGGGAAGGCACGATGTCGAGACCTGCCTCTGTGGATGGTAGCCCAGTTAGTCCCAGTGCCAACCGGACCCATTCGCATAGACACCGTGGCAACTCCAGGCTCCATCCTCCGCTCAACCACAGCCGGTCCATCCCAATGCCTTCCTCGCGCTGCTCTCCTTCAGCCACCAGTCCTGTCAGCCTGTCATCCAGCAGCACCAGTGGCCATGGCTCCACCTCAGACTGCCTGTTTCCGCGAAGGTCTAGTGCTTCGGTTTCTGGCTCCCCTAGCGATGGTGGATTTATTTCTTCTGATGAGTATGGTTCCAGCCCGTGTGACTTCCGCAGCTCTTTCCGCAGTGTGACCCCAGATTCATTGGGACACACCCCACCAGCTCGGGGTGATGAAGAGCTCAACTACATCTGCATGGGGGGGAAGGCCACCTCCTCTTGCTGCAGCCTGGCAGCTCCCAATGGCCACTTCATCCCACGCACCTGCCACCCGCAGCAGCAGCCTCGCTACCCTAGTACAGCCTGCTGTCCTCGAGGTGGTAGCGAGGAGGTTGCCGACTTGGAGAAGGCATTCAGGAAGCGGACTCACTCTGCAGGCACTTCGCCCACCATCTCCCACCAAAAGACACCCTCGCAGTCTTCGGTGGCCTCCATTGAGGAGTACACGGAGATGTTGCCTTCTTACCCCTGTGGTGGCAGCCGGCTGCCCTCCTACCGGCACTCAGCCTTTGTGCCCACTCACTCCTACCCAGAGGAGTGTCTGGAGATGCACCACCTGGACAGTGGCCATCATCGGACCAACTCCGCCGCCCCCTCTGGTCAACCAGTCACAGAATTCCCCCTCTGGTCAACCAGTCACAAGGATAACCAGAGTGCGTCAGACATCCAGTTATGCATGTGTTAAAGGTTAATACTATTTGTTCTCAGTACATTTAGTCTTTGCAAATCATGTGCTGACATGCATCCCATTTTGGTATCTGTTCACACACTTCGGTAATGATGCGTAGAGCAGGAACTCATGCCTGTGCCATTCAGTAGTATTTAGTAAATTGAACTTTTGTATAAAGGTCTTAGAAAATGGCAAGGCAGAAAAAGAATGTCGTCTTGCTGCTAATTTTATCTTCCACTGCACACTCCTTTCTGGAGATTAAAGCATTATGAATCTATTCACTACTGAAAGTTATTTCAACTTTCATAGCGCATATCAGGATGCAGAAAAGCAAGTACATGTTCACAGCTGTTCCTCAGGTCTCTCCGCTGGAAATACAACCTGTTAAGCTGCTAGATTTCTGCTGACAATAATGCAATAAAACAATTAACTGGTGAATCCTCATTAAATACAAATACTGAAACAAATAGTACAGCTAGGTAATTGACTGCATATGTAAACTAGCTGTAGATAATTGACATGACCTTCATTTAACGAGCCTCCTTCCCGTTAGTGGAGACCACTGCCACAATTATGTGCCCTTATTCTAGCTGTAATTGTATGGACTTTATTGAAGTACAAACTAGGTCACGTCTTCCTGAGATCTGGTCCATGGTGGGTGACCTCTTTTCATTGCTTCAGCTTTGCTATGCTGCATGAGAGAAGGAAGGATGTTCTTGCAGCCATGAGAATGGATGTCATTCAGGAAACCAGTCTCAAATGTTATTTCTGACAGGGATGTCTTGTGTGACCTGAGGGGGTAGCTTAAGGTTTGGTCTCAAGGAGGTTAGCATACAGCTATTTTAAATAGCTTGTAGCTATTTTATACAAATTAGTAGGTGTATACAACAGTCTATGGGACAGCAATTGAATGAAGATTCTGTCTCCTAGAGAAGTCTTTGATCTTGTATGCCTAGTGACATAGCTGAACAGGAGGAGTGCAAAAGCTGCAGCCTTTAGTTGTCATTCCTGGAAGGTGGGAAGTAGAGACCTGAACCTCCTACAGCTTAGAAGGGAGGGAATAGGTGCATGATAGGACTATAGATTGAGGCTGCATCATCAGTGATTTTATTTTGTATTTTTCTAGCTGCATGTCTGTCTAAAGATGGCTGTGGCTGCTTTTTGTCTGACATTCAGTTGTATTGATGCCCTCAGAACATGCCACGTCAGTCAGGTTCCTCTGGTTAAGAAAGACTCAGCACCGATCATCCTCCCTGGGAAATAGTTGCTCGGTCTGCCGGGGTAGCATCAGACATGGGTGCACACAGATGTGCTACGCTGTCTCCATCCAAGGCCTCGTAGTGGTGGATGAGCCCCGCATGGAAAGGGGAAGTACCTTGCTCAGTATTAGCATGCTGGGAAACCAGGAAAATACAGCTTTCTCCCATGTGCCCACCCCAGTTCCGCACAAGGTGACACGGTGACTTCCTCATAATCAGAAGGGTGTGGGTAATCTGTTAGTGTTTGGGGTTTACAAGGCGCTTATTGTAACAGGACAGGCAGTATCTTTAATCTTTGAAACATAATGAAGGTTTGGTAGTTGGGGAGCAGAGAAAAAGGACTGGAAGCTGCCCTCCAAAGTGTTTCCAGTGACCTTTTTGGTGCTGCGTTGGGATATTAATCCTGCCTCACTAAGTAAGAGATGAACCATGCATTCATGAGTCAGTTCAAAAGTAGCTGAAAGGAGGTGGGTTTCTACCCATGGAGTAAGATTTAAATCTTATTCTGCTATAGCATATTAAACTAGTAGATTTTGAGCAACTGCTACTAGAAATTGCTATGGCCTCTAAAATGAAGATGTTTCCTAGGTGTTAAAATTGCGGGTGTCCCAGCTGCTGGCCCGGGCCGGGGGGCTGCTCCCAGAGCGCGCCTGGGTGCTCCGGTTCCGATGGGGCTATGATACCGTGCCCACCGTGTTGCCACACTTCTTTACTTTTCAGAATGAGTTGTGCTTTAGAAGTGCGTGGTGGGGGGGAGAACCAGTGAGTTAGCTATAGCATGGGGCTGGGAACGGGCAACTCCCGTGGTAATCCTGGTGGTCAGTAATCGCTCCTGTGGCCCAGGGTGAAGCAGCCAACCGTGCCCGCTCTTGCTTTCCCATGTGCAGAACAGGGCTAATGGCATCTACCTCACAGGGCTGTGATGAGTGTTAATTCAGTTTTGTTTGGAAGGTGCTTTGAATTTGAAAACAGACTTCAAAGCCTTCAGAGCATTGTACCTGTCACTTGTGTTTCAGCTGATAGTAAGCGTGTCTGTCCCATGCTCACAACAGCATTACAAACTGCATAGGAAACGGGCCGTATGAACTGGGTCTTTGGCATTGACTGATAGTTCTGTTTTTCGTTGAAGCTTTTAATTTTTAATTTGGGCAAAACTTCTGCCAGGCTGTTGCACGTTGATTACAGGTGTGTAAGATGAGTAGGAGCATTGTTGCAAGCGATGTGATGTTTCAATGTTTTTCTTCATGCAGCACGTAACAAACATACCTCGTTCAGAGCTCACAAAGCACAGTGCATCTGCATGAGTCCTTTCGAGAAAGGTGAAGACCATTTTGGTGCAGACAAGCGCTAGTAGATAGCTACCCTGTTAATCTTGTTGCAACACTCAATTTTAGCAATTTTCTACATACTTGAGCAACAGCAATCACAGTGTAAGTAGTTAATGTGTGCAATGACATTAGGGGATGTATCTCATACCACTATTTACATTGTAAGTGTAATAAACTTACTATTTGTATTGCACGTTGGCTAGGCTCAAGGGAATGCTCAGGGCTGGTCTGGTACGATGCCTGGGATCATACATTCATCATTTTTATTCCATCCTTATAGTCTGAACAAAACTAAAACAATCTCTTCTTGTTTGCTACTTGGCACTTGCTGCTATTGCTTGTTAGAGCAATGCAGTGTTAGGTGTTAGTCTTCCGTGACCTATGAATACCAGGTTAATTTCAAAGTTTGAGGTAAGGTTTAAGATCAGCGTAGATATTGCTGCTCTGGTTCAAATGGTAACTGGTTGGAAATGGTTATTTTTGTGGCCATCTGAGAGGAGCGTGTTGCCTGTCACAATACGTTGTCTGTGACCAGACTTAGACAGCCACACCCTTTCTCTGTTCTGGGATGTGCTTGCAAGAGCCTGTCTAGACTGTCTTGGTGATTCCTGCCGTTACCCCAGGAATCTGTATCTGCCTAGGGCAGTGTTGGTGTTATGAACTCTTCAGGACGGGATTTTTGCCGGAGGACGCAGCATGTTGGGCTAAAAGTCACATTGCTAGGAGCATTGCTTTTTCCCTCCCCCTGTTGTGTGCTAGGATTGGGGGAGCAAGTGTGAGAGAAAATCTTCTGTCAGCATGTGGATAAATAATAAATGTGTGCAAGACTATGAGAACGCAGGTCTGGGGGGGAGCAGTGTCATAACTGTTTAGTGACACGGTTTTCTTTAAAAGCACTGTTTACTTTTGTTGTAGACAACTTAGTTAATTGATCCTGTGTGTCATCTTTAATATAAAAGCTGTGGCAATGTTTTCCATCATGGTGGTAGGTAGATACCTGCTGTGATTATGTTGTTCAGTGGAGGATGAGGACATGGAAGACCTGATATGAGGACATGCTGAAAAATATGTAGATGTGTTTCAGAGCAGTGTTGTGAAAGGTAGTGTTTAATAGAGTAATTGGTATTTGAAGTCGGTTCCTATTTCCCAGAATTAGGCTTGGACTGAGCAAGCACAGCTTCTTCTTGGAGGCAGGGGAAGAGTCAGGCTATAATTATATGGAGAGATTGTAGCTATTGCTGTTCCATTTCCCTTCCCACTATAAAGCTGTGTTGGTTGCTTGTAGCTTTCTCGGACATTAACCCTTTGGACTCTCATTTGCCAGCCTAGATTTCCTGCCATCAGCTGAAACTTTCCTCGCAGAATTCAGCCCGACTAGCTCATCTGTTGTCGACTGTGTTAAGGAAAATAAACCCACAATGTTTTGTCTGTGTAAAACCATTTTTACAGCTGTTTTTTGACACATCCTTATACCTTTTTTGCTTTGGAGGTGGAACTTAGGTTTGGCAGGGGAATCGGCCCATGTAGGTAATACGTTATGCCATTCTTCAGAAAATCTACCTGGAGGTAAGTGATTTACAGGCCTGCAAACAGTGTGTTTGCACATGCCTGAAAAAGCTGTTGAGCACCTTCAGCTAAACTGTTCTCCTGAAAACTCCATGTGCAGTGAGGGTGCTCCAGTTCCCCGAAGCTTTGCATGGCCAAGTGGGCTCTGCTACCTCGGCCTCCGCCAGCTTTGCCCGTGCTCCTCCCAGCAGGTGAGGCTGTCCAGGCTCTGGCTGAGAGCGGGGAGGCTGCGGTTGTTTGGTGTCTGAGCAAGGTGAAAGAGGAAGGAGAAGCTATTTGGTATGCTTGCAGGTATGGTGGAGAGGAGAGAACATCTGGACCTGGGAAGGGAGAAGTGAAGCTACAGGTATCGGAACAAGGGATGAGGAAGGCTGCATTAAGTACCCTTTCTTGCTCCCCATCTTTTTCATGGGTTATTATTTAGACTTTTAGTCTCAGAAGTGGCAAAAGGACTGCAAGTGCTCCTTTTTTTTTTTCTCCCCTCTCCATAGAGCAGCCTTCCACCCCACCCCAAAGGCCAGAACTGGCTGCATAACTCTTGTTTTATCCATTCTGTAATTTTCTGTTGTTCCAGACTATCAGACAAGCACCCCAAGTGTTGGCCATTCATCTCTCAATGGGTAAAATTATCATTGCTGCTTTGCTGCAAGCTAACTCCTCTCCTCTTCCCTGCTCCCCTGTCTGCCCCTCAGCTACCTCCAAGTTGCTCAGACATAACATTCTGAAGTATTTTTAACCTCTTTCAAGTGTACTTATTTCTCCCAACATTAAAGATACTGGCTGAAATAATCACATTGTTTCCCAGATTTAATTAAAACCCATTTCTCTCGCACCCACATTATTCCTCTGCACTCTCTAGTACCATTGCCTTCCCTGTCATATATTCGTGGCAATTTCCTAATGGCTGGCCCTGCCCTTGCCTTTCTAGCTCTCTTCTCTCATCCCGTTAAAAGTGCAGCAGTTTTAATGCAGTCCCGCAAGCTCGCTGCCCAAACGCTTCTCTCTGCGTCAGAGAATTGGGTACTGTTGTGTGTGCCTAGCCTAGCCGGTAACTCTTTGGTGCTTGGTTCCTCTGATGAGTGGGTTTTTATGCTGTAGCTGGAAGACCCCATTGCTGCAGCAGCCAAGTCGCACTGGGAAACACCAGCCTATGACGGAGAGAAAGTGAAGGGAGAGCTCGGGAGGGGGGAGAGCAGTGTTGCTGTAAGGCGTTTTCCTCCTGCTCAGAGTTTTGCATGCGCAGATGAGCAGATCTTGTGGATATGCTGTGGCTCCTGCTTTTGGGATTGCTGTGAGAAGACAAGGCTCATTGAATGAGTAGGGGTTTTGAAGATGAACTGCTGATAGCTTGAGTTCTGAGTATATAGTCAAAAAATATTCCAAAAAGGAAACCAGTAGACATTTACTCTGGAGAAACAGGAAAGGCTGCAGTAGGATAGTAGCATGATCCAGGTATGTGGCTTTGATCTCCGGAGCTTCAAAGCAAAGTCGTTATTCCCCTGACTCATTTCCATTTTGTTGATGAGTCTGAGAACTCGTGAAAGTGAGTGCTAATAGCACCGAATAGAATATGTGTAGTGTGAGCAAGTGGTAACTTGGCTCACTCACAGCTTTAATGATGCCTCTTTTACCCAGTGCATGGGTGGGTGGTTTAGGGGTTTTTTTGGTGATGTAAGAAAATGGAATACAGTATAATGGGAATACAGTACAATGGCATCTATACAGTTGTTATGCCTTCTGTCTGGTTCCAGTTAAAGGAAAGCACTACTAAGGGGAAGAGCTAAACATTTGTTTGAGTCTCAAGAAAACACACATGATGGTAAACAGAAAATTACTCATGTAGTTTTTGTATAATATACCAGTTGGGTGTTTTTGTTGGGACATTGCTTGCTTTTTTTTATTTCATTTCTTTAATAGTTTTCAGTAGTTGGTTTTGTTTCCTCAAGTTAAAAACTTCAGGTAGAACAACTGAAACACTACAAATGCCAAAACAAGATGTGTACAATTAAAGTAGGTTTTGGGGAGAGGTTGTTTCCAGAACTGAAAGAACAGAAGTTTCTGTAGTTTTGGGTCAGCACCAAGGTAAATACCAGTAAGTTATGAAAGCTTTCCATGCTTTATGGGTATTACTGTAGACAAAACAGTGCATTTCTTACTGTATGCATGCACCAGTTTTTCCCCATACCTAATTATTTGCCAAAATTGAGCCTGTGTCTCCACATACTTGCATATTTGCAGTTCTCCTGTTTAACAAGACCACAAGCTTATAATTAATGGTTTGGGGGGTTTTGAGGGTTTGTTGTTGTTTGGTGGTTGTTTTTTTTTGGGGTGTTTTTTTTTTTTTGTGGTTTTTTTTTGGTAATCGAGACAGTAGATCAGTTCCTTTAATCTATCTACATTAAATTGTAGTATTGATTATTTCCCCACTCCCCACCTTGATTTTAATGACAGGTTTCTTGGGACTTTTTTGTTTTGCTGGCTTAAAAGTTAGAACTGTATGATTTATAAACCAATTCAGTCAATTGTGAAGTACTATCTGGACTTCTTTAGCACATAGGTTTCATATTTAGGCAATGTTTAAACTGATTTCTGAATGTGGTTTAAATTTGAAACTGAAACAGAACATTGCAGGGCAAGGATGATGCTCATTTTTAACTAGCAACTGTGGAGAGATCATATGTTTCCTTAGATAACACTCGTAAATAGAGAATTACAGCTCTTAAATGCAGCAAGCAGCTGTGGAGTAGGAATGTTATTTGACCAATACCTTCAGTATGTTGGGTTGTTTCAGGAATGCTTTGTAAGAGCTGAAATTTTGGTATTCATTAGGACCGTGTAGTTTTCGTGACTTTATAAATACATGAACGCAAGTACTGACAGTAAACTGTACTTGAATATTGTTCTGAACAAGTTGCATTAACTGTTTAATAGCTTGTTTCTGAATAAAGCGATGTGTGTTTTTCCAGCTCATTGAAGCTCTGGAAGTGCATCTCTTTAGTACTGATTAAAGTGTAAATAAAGTCCATAGTGAACATAAACTTAAAAATATATTTTTTGGTGTCCAGTGATATGGAAGATAAATAGATATTCTTTTCCAAAACTAATTCGATACTAGATTTAACCTCTGTGCCAAGTTTCATTGAAAACTAATTATTGCATTTAGATTAGGTATTAGGAAAAATTTCTTCACAGAAAGGGTTGTCAAACATTGGAACAGGCTGCCCAGGGAAGTGGTTGAGTCACCATCCCTGGAGGGATTTAAAAGACATGTACATGCGGTGCTGAGGGACGTGGTTTAGTAGTAACTTGGCAGGGCTAGGTTAATGGTTGGACTTGATGATCTTAAAGGTCTCTTTCAACTGAAACGATTCTATGATTCTATGATTTGATTGACAGCTATGAAATATAGTACTCTTTTAAGGGAGGAGGGAAAAAGGTGGAAATGCTGTTCCCTGGACCCGTGCTGTGGCATAGAGAGACTATGGGATGCTGACATAAGATAAGGGGGAATTGGAGGTACAGGATGGGGAATAATTGTAGAAATTGGTATGGGAGGTTGATGGAAATGAGACATGGAAATTACTTAGGGGACACAGAGAAACTGGGGTATGATGATGTGGGTGGAGAGAATTGAAAGGTGTTTGTGATCTGAAGGGAATTGGGATGGTGGTATGTGAAAATTTGAGGATAAGTATAGAGAAATGCAGACATCCTGGATGTATACAGAGGGTTTATTCTAGAGGCACTCATTTTGCATGGTACTGCAGTTTTCCAAAGGTGTTTTTACTTCTGTATTTTTCTTTTGATCTTTACTGGGATAGACACTCTGTTTAGAAAGAGGGTGTTGTCCTTAGTTTTGATTAGATTTATTTTTTTTAAATATTATTTGGATATTGTGCTGACCTTAACAAGATGATGTGCATAGTAAGGTAAGCAGAATTTGCCTCCAACTTTTCTTTCCTGAATTCTTTGTCTTGTAGCATCCCTGTCACAACTGCAGCAGTAAACCACAGGTAGGAAGTACAAGATAAATAAGAATGAGGGAATTTTAACATTAAAACCCCTTGGTTTTATAAAATACATCTAATGAAAGGAGGACTGTGTTTACATAGGTTTTTTTAACTGCAGTATTTTGTTCTTCACACTCTACTACTTGGACAGTTATAAATTTGATTAAAACCGATGTTCATTAGTTTGATAATTTGTGGTATAGATAAGTAAGTATAGATTCCTGTAAAAATGTTTGGTTTAAAGAGTGTCTTGTAAAAGAAACTTCAAATGTCAAAATTATTGTGGCTTGTTACAGCAGATCTTTGTTTTTCATTTTGTGGTAAGAGCTGCAACACAAATATATTAATGTTAACAAACACATCTGAATTCCCAATTTATCAGAATGATAAAAGCTGGCTTTTGGTCATCTGTATGTAATCCGATGTGTTAAAAGTACCTATTCACAAAAGTGAGTAACATTATTGTATTTGTACATCATTCTGGGGTTTTGATAAATGGTGATTGTGTTGATTATTATTTTGAACACATGAAATAGGGCTAGTAAAGGAGATGTGTCAGTAACTTAAAATAAAAAGATTCTCAAGTTTAACAGCTTTACTCTCTGCTTACAGAAATGATGTGAAATACAACAAAAGCCCAAGGTGTGAACAGATAAAGGAGATTAAATAAGCCTGGCACTGTTAACTAACTAAAAGATGTCTTGATATATATCTTTCTGATCATGTTTGACATATCTAGGTCATGTTCTCTGAAGACTATTATTAGAGATTTAACCTTGGGTAATTGCAAAGTGTATTTTCTTCAGAGTAGTTTTTGATCAGGTAGGTGAGACAGTGAAAGTTTGTTTGTGTGTGTTCAACTGCTTCTAATAGTTTGGGAGTCTAGTTAAAAGATCTGGTGTCAGCCACCTGAGCTGTAAGGTGAAATGTACCATTCCTGTGTTGTATCACACAAGATTTCCCTGTGTACATTTTGTCAACTGTTGTAAAATTCCATTTTTTTGAAAGCTAGGGATGCGGAAGAAATGATTTGTTAAACTTTCAAACAAGATACGCATCAGGAAGAATGGAATTATGTTGTACACTTTACAGCTAGTGGAGCTGTCAAAAGATACTTGTACGTTTGAACTGTCTGATGATACGTGTTATAAAACGCGGGAAGGTAGTAGTCTGGGAACATCTACAACTTTAATTTACTGTGTTTCTTCTTCCCCCCTCCCCCAGTCTGTGGAGGTTGGATATTTGTAACCCAGTAGAGCACCTAAGCATTGGATGAGCCTTCTTTGAAATATAGACACTGTGTGAATAAAAAATGCAAATTATCTGTCAGCATTGCTTTTTGTCCAATTTCAGTGGTCTGGCTTTCAGTGTGGTGTACAAATATTTGTTAAGACATAACAATGGGGCAGGAGATCCGTAAGATGGCTTTGCTTGTCAATAAAGCAGGTAACTAGTCTGTGCATGGGAGCTTTCCTTCAATGGCACAGTTCCTTGAGGGAGTAAAAAGCTCAAACATCTGCAGTGGGTGAGACTAAGCCAGTGATTGTATGGGTTCCTTCTGCCCTTACTTCACTGAATTATAGACTTTAAAAAAAAAAAATCCCAACAGACCCAACCCAAAGCTGCCCGTTGTTCCTCTCTCAAGATCCTGGACATCTTTATCTTGCTAGTTAACATCCATGTTTAAACACTGTGCCCAGAGTTTTGGAGAAGACACATCTTGGTTGAGAGAATCAAAGACCCTGAGGAAGTGCAGGTAGAAGATTGAGTTCATTCCTCCTCTTATGGCATATCTCAGCTGGGGTCTTGCTGTTTATAGGTTTTTAAGCGACTGTAGAGGAGTGGGAGGGAGGTGGGGATCTCGAAATGCCGTGGCTGAAGCTGTGACTTGCTTCCATTCTGACTGAGCTTCCCATGCCCTGTGCTGTTTCTCAGAGATGCAAAAAGACATCTAGAGTGACAGCTGATGTGTATCAGTGAGGGAATCTTTTAGATTAAAACACCGGATGGTAATTCATCTTCAGCATAGCTGACCTTCATTTTGAAGAGAAGATTGCTGTATTAGAAAAGGAAATTTTAACTCCTAGATAACAGGGAACAAGCAAGGTGATCTCTTGGCTTCAGAGACGAACTGGGAGCTTGGAAGCCCTCTGCATGCACTGCACACCAGGGGAGTGCTGCTGGTGCCCAGGCATAAGTAATGTTTAGTCGCTTTGCTGAAACACCTTGAAAATAACTAGTGTGAGCCAGTAACTTGCCAGTTTAGTTTGATGATTCCTATGCAAGTGATCGACAAGGTGTCTGGGAGTCAGTGTCGGCAGTGATGTATGTGGTACACAAGAGCCTTCATAAAAGTCTTCTCTTTTCTGGAGAAGGGACAGGTGCAGCTGAATGTCTTCTGCTGTGCTTGTGCCTGCTGTGACATAGGGCTGGTAATGTCTGCTGCCTTCCCTGGCATGGTACAATGTGCTTTTCATGGTCCTGGTTCTCTAATGGTGATACCCAGAGAAATAGTTTGGGCACTTCTGCTGAAATGATGACTGTTGTTCCATTTTCACTCTTGAAGGCACTGTAGGTAAATGATGAAAGTGTTGGCTGTACGGGCTCTGAAAGATGGGATAATTTTCATTTCCTCAGAAGAGTTTGTACTGTTATAATTACTGATTTCTCTCCCGTAATTCCTGATCACAAATTCTGAATGACTTCTTACTTCAAAATACCAAAATGGAGCATTTATGGAACAGAATGTTAGTGAATCATGAGGAAATAAACTAACAAGTTATTTAGTCAGTTGAGGCTAAGACAATGTTCTCTTACTTTTTTTTGTTTCTACTTTAGAATATATCCGTGAGGATTTTCCTTTCGTTGTACAGTTCTATTTCATGGAAGTGACCAACAGCAGGTAGCCCAGCTGCACTGTCCTTGGAGAGATAGGACAGCTCAGCTTGCCCAGAGGATTTGAAATAACTTGTGGATGTCAGTAAGGTAACATATTGCTTGTTTTGGTGGGAACGAAGATCTGTACAATGGCTGCATGAAGGGAAAAATGAGCAATACTCACTTTTGTGCAGTGATGGTAAATTCAAACTGAACCATTTTCATCTGGTGAAAAAGCAAGTGACTAATTGAAATCATTAGGAGGATGAAAATCTATTTGGACAGGTAGGAACTGCTTTGTTAAAAGAGAAAAAATTGCCTAATTACCCTAAGAATTACCCTAGTTCTGTTTTTGAGTTCTTGGCTTGTGAGAGGCATAGGCACATTCTACCATCCCTTTGTGCTTTGCTGCGTTATGGTATTTTTAGCACTTGGTCCACTATTGATTTTCTGTGTTGCAGAACAAAATTGATACTTTTATTTTTTTTAACTAGTGGCAGCTAAACTGCAGAATAATAAATGTTTGTTGCCCTTTGAAAAACGAAGGGAAGTGCACGAGTACTAAATAGTTAATTGCTTGGTCACATACACAAAATGAAATCCAGGTAGGGAAGCCCTAGCATTTCTAAAGCTTGGGTGTACTGAAAACCTTTTACAAACAAAGGGAACTTTCGATCTGCTGTATGTCGTTCAGGAATCTTAAAAAGCAGGCTGGCTGGCACAGCTGGGGTGTGGTCCTGCGAGATGTTTGGGCAGATTTTCAGCAGTGTGCTTGGCTGAAAAGGGTGGTCTCACCTCAGCTGCCTTTACTCGCAGCTGCTCCTGCTGTTTCTCTGCGCTGGTTCCATACAAGTAAATGGCAACTGTAGTTAGGCTGACGTGTTGTTTGCTAACTGTTTATATTTCCTCATTTTGCACATAATGGCATTCAGATTTCTGAAAAATAGCAAAATAAAATGTATAAAGAGGAATTTAGTTTGTTTAGGAAGCTGTAGGTTGAAAACTGTAAATATTTTTCTCATTGAAAGTTAATATTTGTTCTAGTGTCAGTATTTTGGAAATAATCTTGTGTTTTGTTGACTTTATCATCATCTGGTGAACATGATGCAGAATGTTCTTGAATTCCTTGGATATCTTGATATGGGTGGATAGGATAGCCGTGTGTGATTTACATCTATCTTACCAGTTTGAGATGAAAACGGAGGGAGATGAAACTAAATAAAAGAGCAGTGATAGAAACTGAACAGCTCCAAATCATCCCTCTTCCCTTTACAACTGCTGTGCACGCTCCTTCCTCCCATGGCTGCTTCTTGGGAGCAGAAGTTAAAGAACTGCTATCTGCTAGCATTGGTGCACTCTGTACGAACATTGTAGTCTAAACATGTAAATGGTGAAACTTTATTCTTGAATGGGTTAACATAGCCGATCCATTTGTATGCAAGACAGCCTTGAATACTTAATTTAAGGATTCTTAAAAATGAAACAAAACTCAAATACATTTATTTCTTTTCTGTATGAAACTTTTTTCCCTAGCAAGCTCTGATGCAAGGGAAAAGCCCTTCTGAAGGTGTGCAGGCATGTAGCTAGGGCATGTTTTTTCAGGCCTTTGAACTAGGTTAGGAATGTGTCTCAAGATGGAAGAATGAATAGTTACTTGGTGCTTTTAGCCTCCGGGCTTGAAACTCGCAAGAGGAATGTTATTGTGTCTTCAAAGCCTGTTTCACACAGGCCTTTGTTGAGCAGGAACTTGGAGGGTCTTTGTATTATCATGCGCACAACAAAAACAGCCAGCCACCCAATTTGATCTAATTGGGCGGTGGTGGGAGATGTTTCTTCAGTAGGAAGGCTCTGGAAAATTGGGTGCGTATTTTTAATTAGGAAATACCCTTTAGAGCCAAGGGATTGCCTACACAGACATTTACCAGCTTGATGAAACTCTCTAATTATACTGATGCAATTCCCCATATGCACATCCCCTCTTTACCCCTTTTCGCTGTGTAGTGCTTTCCCAGGAACAGAGCAAATATTTACATTTCTTTTAAATTCTGTTTTGACCCTGAGGTGATGGTAGCACATCCCTGGAGAAGGCAAGCTGAGGTTGACAAGGGGGGGTGGTTCAGGTTAAAGTAATTTTTGTAATGTTTTCTTAAAAATAAACCAGTATTGAGGACTAAATGTGCTCCAATATACTAATACTACCTAAATCAATACAGACCTTTCAGTAAACATCACTATCAAGTGTTCAGAGGAAATAAAACCATTGCTCTCGTGAAGATGATTGGTGAAGTATCCAGAATCGGGGCTTGAAGTGCTAAATTTTTTTGAAATCAGCCGTTGCTTCAGTAGGTATCCAGAGAAATTTATTTTCATTGCAGCATATGACTAGACTAATTACATGAGGGGTTTAGTCAAAGGTGAGTGAGATTAACTGAAACTGAAAAGGTAGGAAAATGGGTTTCCTTTCTAAAGTTTTGTAGTTAAAAAAGCCCATGTACTCTACAAAATCTGAAATTTTGAAGTAGTAGCCAAGCCCACACAGTTTCATCTACTAAATCAAGAGGTTAAAAAAAAAAAAAGGTCTTGAAATTAAAGGTTTATTTTGTTAAGCCAACTTCCTTATGTGTTCAGGATGTTTTGTTAGTTTTTAATTAACTGATAATACAGAGCATACTATTAGTTTTGTCCTGATTTTCATTCAAACACAGCTTGAAAAGTCATAAATATAGAATTTAACAGCTAGTAAATAGTGACCTGTATTGGTCATTAATTTCATGTAAAGATTCTGAATAAATATACACTAACAATATTGTCTAACTAGGGACTATACCAAATGCTAAATTCAAAGGTTATATTGCAGAAGAGTATGATTTAGTGGTTATCGCTCTATGAGAATGACCATTAAGAACATAAAAAGATAAGTTTCCTCATTTGCTAATCTAAATTTGATTATTTTAATCACTTCAATTTGAATTAATCCACCATGAAGCCAAGTGTCAGTATATACATGATAATTAAATATATTTGAACTGATATGATTGTGCAGAAATAAACTGTGGGCACAGAATAGACCTGGTTACAGGACCTTGTCTGATCCAGAGGAGGAGGAGCAGACCGTACATGAAATGGTAGGTTGGGAGGGTGAGAGGAAAGGGCAAAACCACAAGAACAGAGAAATGGTAGTTAAACATATTGAAGGATAAGAGTGACGGGCAGGCTGTGTAAATTGGCTGGCCAGTTAGTGGGTCTGTTGTAAGAGAAGTTTCTCAAGGTTAGAGAAGGCAAAGTTGTGTAGGAAGGGGTATAGGGACTGAGTGAGCAGAAGAAGAAATTGGAATGATGCTGGGAAACTCAGATTTCTGTTGATGTAATTGGGCTTTAATGGCTTGAATGATTCATAATCTCTTAGCTTGACAGGCTGGTATAAAATTTTAAACATAGGTATGAATGAGGTTACTTTTGCTGATAACGTTGTGGGATTGCAGTAGTAGAAAGCATTGATGTGCCAAGAATTGCTAGAGGAAAAAATGTATAAGATGTTGGTAACATTTGTGTAAACATATTTTGGAGGAAGGTTTGAATGATGATCCTTCTGGATGAGTGTGCTATGAAGTATTTCTCAATCTTGGCAGGGAAGGGGAGAATCTTCAATGGATATAAATTGCTGTACCTACTTGAAGTCAATGGAACGAGGGCAACATGCCTCGTTTTAGAATGTGTCCCTTTAACTTTTTTTTTTTTTCCCTTTTTTCCCCCCTGTAAGCTGTTACTACACTGTTCTGTTTGAATTAGTAGCGAGTCCCCATTAATTTTAATTAGGTATAGTAATGAGTTAGTTCTAAAGTGCTACAAAATGATCTGTAATTCAATGTCTAATTTATCTCCTACCTTGGGTATTTCATCTTTTCCAAAAATTCTTCTCCTGAAGATCGGTAAGGTGTTTGATCTGTCTTGATTCAAGCTTGTTTACTTCTATGTTTGTTAGAGTAGCTCATCAGCTTTTATTCTTTTATCAAATAACTCCTGTGATGTTAATTGTGCCTTATGGATTTGGGTTACATTTCAGCATTTGCATTTAGGTTGAAGGAACAGGTAAAAGCAGCAGACTATTAGCCGAACTGCTGTATGCTTAGAATAAACAGGACTACAGAACACTCAATGATAGCCTTTGTGTTATAGGACTCCTGTTGTTTGTAGAGCTTTGCAGCCTGTTGTGTTTTCAACTGATGCGCTCTTACTGGAGCTTCTTACTGATCTTCACTGTTTTTGAAGGTTTTTGGTTTGTTTTTGTGAAGTCAAGAGTGACGCAAATCACTATTGGAATCTGTTTTCACATTCTCTGGCTTGATCTGAATATCCTGTAGTCACACTCTCTGTTCTGAGTCTTTAGGCTCGGCTCATGCAGATACATATGACAGAATTAAGGCCAGAAGGAGCTGTGGTAAGCACAGGTATTCATTCCATTTTAGAAGCAGAATGCGTGACACAGCTTTGCCATCAGCTTAGCGTAATTGAAGGGCACCCTGTTGTTGCTGTCTCCTTGACCACCTATTTCTCTGGAGACTCGGTTTTGGCATCAGCTGTGGTTGCTCACCACAGGTGGAAACCTATTTAGGAGGGAGTGGTGGACCACTTTTCTAGCTTGCTCCTAGTTTGGTTAAAACCAACTGTGAAACCTCATCTGCAGTATTCTTTCGGGCAGCATTTAAACCTCTTTTTTTCCCCAATCTGGACTTGGGTTATTTAAAACTTCAAATAGAACGCTTTATGTGATTAGTGCCGTATACTGTCCTTGAAACCACAGTTGACTTGACCTACACTACTGCTGCTTTTGGTCTGGGTTATCCTTTTGCCAACTGCAAGAACTGTGTTTGAAATTGCCTGCCTGCACAGTTGCTGTGAAACTGTGCCTTTAGTGAGGTATGATCCTGACCGGCCGAGACTTGGCCAGAACCAGCTGTGCCACCAGTCCCTCAGCCCCAGAAGCCTCTGCAGGTGTGCTGGGCTAGGATCAGACAGGTTTTATCGGAATGGGTTTGCTTCCTCACTCGCCTTGGAGGTACTACTTTTAAGTGTGAATGCAGTAGAGGTGTATTTATGCAATTGAAAAAAACAGTTCTCCACTAGGGCTAGTTTTGGTTTAGTTAAAAATAGTAAGCTGTATCTGAGAAAAGACATCTTTTACTGGCAAACCTGCACCTGCTGCTTTAGTATTCATACTAGTTTAGCTGTTTATGTTAGTCATCTTCTCAAACAAACCTTTACCACCAAAACCAAAATCCACACCGACAAAGTAGCCTTTCCAGTTTAGATAGGGTCATATGTAGGTGTAAAACATTTTCAGGTGAAAATGAAAAATATATGTAATGGCTTCAGACAGCTGTCTTTCAGAGCTTCTGATATAGTTACTCAAGATGTCGTATGAAAAACAGGCAGGATTCTGACCTTTCTGCCCCCAATTCTTGTTCAAATTTAGTGATCATAGGAGGATTCAATAAGTAAGTGACTCTGATAGGCGGAAACATCAGTTTCCTTGAAACATTTCCTACTGATCTCATAGCAACTCAGATGAGTCTAGGGAGAAAAATTTTGTTCTTTTATTAAAAAATCTTTTGCATTTTGTCCCCTGTGGTGTGATACAAAAATTGAATGCGTGTTGTCTGGCAGATGCATGATTGTAAAAACAAAACTTGCTTTTAACTATTTGTTGGACTTCTAACATTATGATCTACGTTAGGAAGTAACCTCTCAAAGAGAGCTCTGTCTTTCTGCTGCTCCATGCAGTGTTTCCAGATGTATTTGCGTACAGTTGGAGGACTAAAATGCTCCAAGAGCTACTGCAGTCATCTGTAGCTTGGCTTTTTTTTATCTTTGCCTCAATTTTCTGTAGCTTTCTGTTTTAAGCCTTATTTATTAAGAAGTATTACTGTGTTCTGTTTGTTTTTTCAAACTACTGTGTCGTTTATTTGTCAGGAGAAGGGGGAAGGTTAAAGTTCCTCCTTACCTCCTCCCCCTCTCTCCAGTGAAATTTTTGATTGTTCTGTTTAATGAGTCATTTTCTCTACAGCTGAAGTTAATTTAGTGGCTCATCCAAACAATGAGTATTTTCTGAGCAAGGAAGTGAGGGAATTTTAGTTCTTTACCCTTTTTTTTTTTTTTTAATATAAAGGTGTCTTGGGTGTTTCTAAAAAAACATGGAAGAGAACACAGACACAGGTTTCTTATATCTTTGGAAAAAGAACCTTAAATTTCGTGTTGCATGAGCTTTACCTACTGTGTTCAGGTTATGCTCTTCCTCTTCATAGACTCATGGAAATCCACTGATCCAGATGGACGAGTAGTTTTCTTCCACCTTAAGTAGATCTGGCAGTGTAAATATTTGGCATCTTCTAGTAGATTTGTTTGTCAATGACAAGATTCCCCCAAGTTCATTCTGCTTCAGCAACTGAAGGTCACACAATGCACTCTTTTCAGTTGCCATCTGGCAGTTTATTATTAGCAATGGTATGGAAACCAGAAATAAGAAAAGCTGGACCAAAACATTTCAATGTATTGTTTCAGATGTTCTGTGCAAGCTCAGTTCACCTGCTCTCTGTGGTGGCATCTCCTTTCCAAGGGCCATTCAGTCCAGCCATTTGGTATTTGAAGCAGCTTCACCTTCTGCTTGAGATATATCTCCTTAGGGTTTCTTTGTTGGGTCTGCAGTTGCCTTTGGATCTGTTTGCAGTTTGAATTGCAGTGCCTTAGAAAAATAGGCTTAGTTTTGATTTCTCTTGTACCACAGTTAAATTTTTAAGCCAGGTAGTCCTTTATTCTGAAGGCAGCAGGAAGAGATGATTTTGCTAATGTGTTTGCACAGTGTTGGAGGTATTTTATCATTTAGGAACTGGTAACAAAGCGTCCATTGACTTCACTGGGGTGGAGTTTCCTCAGTAGTGTAGACAGAGTAGAGGGAAGTAGGTAGGGTTTGCAGTGCTGCTGTGTGTTCAGAAATGCTCTTTTCCAAGAGTTCTTTATCAGTATTTAAAAGCTGATAGTGAATGCTATTGAACTCATATTTTCTCTAGTTCTTTCTTTCCTGTGGAAGTGTCTGTGTGCATTAGAGTGAGAGTTGTGTGCTTTGTGCTGTTCAAGCCAATCTGCCCAAGATCATTGTTTTCCAGAGAAAAAGGGTAATCAATGATCTGAAATGAAAATCACTAGTGAAATATTTCTGACGTGTCTGTCATAGACTTGTAAAATCTGTTTTATACTTCTGTTTGTTGAACATAGGGTGTTCTGATTTGGCTGAGTAATACCAAGTTATTGTGCGTCAGTGTCCTCACACACAAGGCTTTGATTAAGCAAGAAAAAAATGCTATGCTATTAAAAGCTGGCCTATGCACAAACTTGCACAGAAAAACAAAAAATACAAGTGTTTTAATACTATGCATAATAGTGACTGGTCTGGGCAAAAGAAAACGATGACATAAAGTGAAAGATTCATTTAGACCTTTGAGGAAGACACAGAGTCATTTCATAGTAAGTTAGGGTGGGGTTTTGTTTTACAACTGTGTATAATTTTAACCACGGTAGGTTCAGTGACTTTGTTCATTTATTTGGACCGCAGGTATGAACAGCTATTCCAGGTTCAGTCATCAGCTGAGGTTCCATCTGACTAAACCAGATTTCCCCCCCTCCCCGTAAGCTCTTTACGGTTTTGATCACAGTGTATGACATGATATTCCTGTGTTGAATCAGGCTGCTGAGCTGAACATCCTGTCTTGATTTGGACCTCCTCTTTCCCAAGAAGAAGAAAGGGTTACTGGAGCCTGTGCGGTTACAGACGTGCCTCTGAACAGCCTCTGGACAAGGGAGTTTGTGCCCTGTCAGTTCAGAGCACGGGTGGGACTTGTGCACAAGTACCTGCACGAGGCTTCGGGTATGTTTGTATGTCGTCCTTTCACCGCTACTTTTTAGACTGTCATTTTGAAGAAGCATTCTTACTTCTGCGCCCATGTTGCCACCTCCTTTGTCTGAGTGCAAGCGTTCCTGTAGCTGTGCAGGCAGCTATGTCAGGGACCTAATCCAGGCTAAAAGTAACCTGGCTTGGGGAGAAATCAATTTTTAATTCGGATCCAATTCATCATGCTGTACGCGGTCCCTTGTGCCTGGGCAAAGGGGGGGATGCTGTGTGTGATGGGGATATGTAATGTAGGTGGGAACACTTAAGGCAACAGCAGGACAGGCTTGTACTAGCTTCGAGTAGACACGAAACTGTGATCATCTTCTCCTTGCAACATTTTCATTCATTTTTCAGAGTGTTTATTTCATTGGGGCAGGACGATAACTGTGCCTTGGGGCGTTATACTGATGGTGTGAATCAGAAGGGGCTTGGTCTTTTCCTGCTAGGATCATAGAAACTTTCTAAGTCTAATGGCTGGAAGTGAGCCTTGTGCACAAAGGTTCTTTTGTTTTGTTTTTGTATAAACCCACTTGATGTTAAGCAGCCAGATCTCATCCTTTATGGTTAGTCTAGTGCGTTTCTTAGAAGCTCCCGGGCTTCCTGTTTAACTTCCAGCTCCTGCTCCAGAAGGGTGTGCATCTCCTTACGTGCTCCTGTCTCGTACCTGCTAGGTCAGGGATACTGAAATTGTGCTGGGCACCTCTGGTTAGAAACCTGAATTTCTGCTTACGAGTGTTAATTACTCTAGTGATTTTTCTGTCTTTCAGCTATAGAGAGTTTTGTGGGGTGTTTCTAAGACAAATTCCAGTTATTAATAGAAATGGCGGTGATTGTGCTGAAAAGGCACATCTTTCATTTTTTAGTAAGAGTTGGATCATTTTTAAAGTCAGGTGTATTTTGTTAAAAAGCAAATGACAGATGATCTGTCTTTGGGACCTGCTCTTTATTTGGCATTTCCTGAAAAGATCCAGAAGGTTTTTCTTTGAAGTTCATTATTTTTCCCCCTCCTCTATCTTTCTAGTCCCAAAACAGAAGGAAAAAATCTTTATTTCTCCTTCTTTGAAAGAATGCCTTGAGTTTTAATCATTTAATCCTTGTTACAAAAGCAATTAAGCATACATCTGTTCCTAACTCTCAAAAAAGTAGTAAGATGGTAAAATGTCCAAATGAAAATGCTTGTCAATCTGAGAAACAAAAGCTGGAATCTGCCTTGTGTCACAAAATGTGTGTCCCTTTTTAGTGCTTAACGGCAAAGTAAATGACTGATCTGTTCCCTGCACGTCAGAGTCATGTGTTGGGCAAGGTAAACTACCCGTTCATCTATTGTTGATAATGACAGGCTTGCAGAATAAGCCTCAAACATTGCGTGTGTTCTACTAGCTAACTGTTATAGAGAGTTTAGTGTGACACATTTGCCAAGGAGCTATGCTTCCACAAGCCCGGAGAGAGAAGACAGATAGCCTTGTAGGATAGCTGTGTGTTTCCCTCCGCACTGGTTCCAGGGCTGGTGTGGTGTGCTCTCTATACCGTCTGTGACCTACACCCGCAGCTGCTGCTCAGGGCAGCGGAGCTGAAGCAGACGTGGTCACTCCCCATAAAACGACCTGGAACCTTTGCATTTTGAAAAGGAAAGAGCTTCTAACTCTTTCCTTTTATAACCCCAGTCATTTAAATTTAAATCTTCAGTAATTTCGAGGATGGTGAAACCGGATAGCCTGGGAGGTTCCTCTTTCAGGGGCACCTGAGAGAGAGCACCAGCCAGACAACGGGTAGAGACAAGCAAGAGGCATCAAAACGCGCAGTGCGATCACTCCAGCCGTGCAGGAGGGAGAGCTATATTTAACAGATACAAGTGCTACTAATGAGACTTCAAAGAGAGCGCACCCTTTCCTTCCACAGCTGTGCTCTGCCACGCAGAAGAGACAAGGTACTTTTCCAGAAGAAGTTTGCTTCGTGTCTTTGCCTTGGGGAAGAAGTTCAGAGAGCTCTCAAATTAGCTTAGAATTTTGGAAAGGCAAAAGGGAGAGAGAAGATATGAGGGTAATTACAAATTTTGATGCCAAACCCATCATTCTTTAACAGAAGATTATTTTTTTTTTATTCCATCTTGTACTTCAGGGCATAAAAGTGTTTTGGTGTGTTTTCCTCCTCTCTGTGTTTCCTTTTACTTTGAATTTTTACTAGCTTTTTTTACCCACTGCCAGTAAAAGATCCCCTCTGTTTCTTGCTGAAAGCTGTTTGCTTAGCTTTACTGAAGTACAAATAGACAGCTGGGCTATCTTTTTGGACAAAACATTCACAGTCCTTCTATAACTGAAGTCCTTTCCATAAGGTAGGGTATAGCTTGGATTCTGTTTATTTTCAAGTGGTTTTTCCCCTCACATGTGAAGCCATAAACTGTAAAGGGAACTTGATATACTTGTACTGTATTTGCAATTTAGATTGTAGAGAGTGTTTTGGAGTGCACATGTTTGGCTGCCAGTGAAACCACTGGCTGCGAGTCAGAAGGCATCGAACGTTGTTTTCAAAAGTGTCCTTAAGGATGAGGTCACATAAATGATGGAAAAATAATTCAGAAGCAGTAGAAGGGTATTTCATATCTTGTGAGTAGGTGACCTGCAGGGCTGGAAGGGTACATGTCAGCTTTCCTTGCCTCTGTCAGTCTGATAAACCCTTTTAGAGGAGCTAACAGGGAATCCAAGTGTTACACTTGTGTGGGGCAATTAAAGGCTGGGAGTTAATGGAGACTTAGTTTTCTAGGCAGCTTTCCTTTCCTTCCCTTCAGCTGTGGTCCCATTTCTTGCCTTTCTGAGTTAATTTAAAAATATTTCTAGATTAACATTTTAACTTTTTTTAGCGGTTTACAGATCATCAGTCATTTACTTTTAGATGTATTTAGTTGTTGTGGTGTTGGATGCTTTTAAATGCTTCAAGTCACGAACTGTAGTGTCACAGACATCGTAGGAAGCACAGAAGAGCTGTTAAATGAGGTTTATTTGCTGCCCAACTTTGCTTTTCCTTCATGGATATGTTTAGTGGAGGACTAAGGTGGCTTGCTGAGGGGCAGAACAAAAATCCTACTTTTGGTGCTACCTACTCCACTGGTTTGGATCCTAAGCTGGAAACGTGTCACTTCCAAAGCATTAAATGTGAAGAAAATACCTTGTTGCCTGCAAGCGCTGGGGCCGCTGCGTTCCAGTCCCTCTGCCGGAGCTGCGGTCCCTGAGCGCAGTAAATGGGGCAAAGTTCAGTCCCGGGCTCGCTGCGCTGGCTCCCTTCGCCAAATGCGATCCAGCTGCCGCCGCAGCAGAGCTAGATTGCGATTGCTGCTCCTGAGCCTCTTTATTAAGGTGTACACTGTTAATATTCTAAGTTGTTGCTCTTTTAAAAACATTATTACATGCTAAAGCTGGCTGCCAGGACAACTGACAGCTTTGTTTTTGCTGCTGCTGGAGAGGGCAGAAAGAGTTTGAAGCAAGTAGGAGGAATCAGCTGTTGGAGGAAAACCTGTTCCATGGATAAACGGGGGATTGCATTCTCCTGAGTCAGCACAGACTTGAGTGAGCACAGTGCTCATAAGCACTGAGTTAACTTTTCTTCTTAAAAGTGTGTGTGAGTATTTTTTTTAATTATCACAGCCTATATATATACTGTTTCTTTTACAACTTGGCAATTTGTTTTACATTGTAAGTCTTTTTTTCTTCAGACTTTTTGATTTGTACTAGAATTCTTATCCCATGCTACAAAGTGCCACTTCCTTAGACCATCAAATCTTGTATTTGTTTTGTGCAAATCACATGGCTTGTATTTCACGAGAGCAAGTGACAGGGTTATCTGTAGTAGGAAGCTTAAGCGCTCAACCTCTGTGAGCATAGTTCATGACAGGATCTGTGCCACTTGGCTGTGTAGTCCAAGCTATGCCTGTAATGCTGAGAGTTTATATTGTTTCAGTTACAGAAGCATCTTTTCAGCAACATATATTGGCACATATCTACTATGCAGTCTCCTTAGATGTTTTCTAGGTTTCCTGATAACTAGGATGTACTGATCTACCAGCAAAAACCATAATCATTTACCTAAGAGATATTCTTAAAGGATTAACAGAATGGTGTAGTTTGATCTTGCTGAAAATTCTTGGATGAAACTGTTTTAAGTTTACTCCTCTATCCTGTGTCCATTACCTTGTAGTCAAGCATAACCAATTCATAAAAGATGTAGGATAACAGATAATCATCAGAGATGCACTAACCTTTCATCATGTGCCTCATCTCCCTTAGTAACTTCGTACCTCAAATTAATAATTGGCTCAGATGGAATGGAAAGGATATAGGTGAAAACACCTAAACGTTACTAGTCATCTGAGAGTAAATATATCTCCCATTCTGATGTTCAGTCTGTGATTTGAGACTAGACTGACCACTGAAAAGTGATCGCTGAAGGTGGGTGGGATGGACTGTGTTCAGCTCAAACGCTCCTGGGGCAGCCTTTCAGAGCCTGTACAATGACTGTGAATGTTTCTTTGCCACTGCGGATAGAAGTATAAAACAAGAAGTATCAGAGTTAGAAGTGCAGCTTTAAGGCAGTATCTTAATTTCATTTCTCAGCTCCTCAGTTTTCTCTTAGTAAATACTGCATGTTTTAAAGGGAGTTTAAAGCTACTGTTTTTTAATGGCAAATGCAGATTAGAGAAACGAAAAGATTTGATGTAATGAATAGAGCAGAGAATTGGGAGGAGAGAGATGAGCTGTAGTGTTTGACACATAGCCTTTGCCTGTCTTAAACAGATTATAAATTATGTTATTTATTTCCTCTGACTTATGTGAGCAGATTGCTTTTTAGGGGAGGACTAGATATACATGCCAAGGTAAATGTGATAGTAGTAGTGTTTTTCTGCTTTACTAAGTTAAATAAACTTGGGATGTGCAGGGTAAAGAACCAAAAACCTGATTTAGCATGTGCTAGTATTGCAAATATGTGTATACTGGCAACTGGCTAACAAGTTGTTGTTGCATATACAGGTTTCAAAATGTTTTGAAAATAGATTCTCCATACAAAAGTTGTTAGGAAAATAAAACTTGAAGAACTGACATAGAAGCTATGTTAAGGTTTCAAAGTAAGAGACTTGTCTCTTAAGACTTCAGCTGTTTGTAAGGGAAAGGCAGGAGATGTAATGGGAAGTTAGCAGTGGAGTTTTGGTGTTTTCTTCAGTTTATGAAATTGCATCTAAGGTTTTCTGATGTCCTGTGTGATCAAAGTGCACAGAACATCTAGAGTTCGACAAGGCAGGAAAGAATTTGTAGGATGAAAGGAACAGTGTTTCAGAATGGCTTCATTTTAGTGAACTGATTTATTTGCACCTTTTGTTAAAAATGGAAACAGACTTACTCTAAGTGCAAAGCTTACTTAAATTGTACGGAAAGTGGAAGATAGAATTTTATATAGGTAGGAATGTTTGTTTTTCCCCAAGAGAACTGTATCCCTTAGTAACGTTAAAAATTGTTTTTACTTAAATGTTGAGGCAAACACCATTCCCTATTGAGAATTGGAAAATAAAAGCATGTTATATGAAGAAACAGTGGTGTAGCTGAATTGCTCTTTCCTGATACTCACCAGAAAAATCAGGAGCTTCCGATTCTGTGGCCCAGATTGAGAGGCTGCAACACATAGCACCATGCAGCTTAGCGCTTCAAGTTGTTCTCCCTTAAGTAGCCACTGCAATAGCATTAGAATCTACTTTGTAAAATTCCTTATTACACAAATCCTTCCTTCTTTTTTTTTCTTCTTCTTTCCCAAACTTACTGATGCTTTCCATGTTTAATAGCCTTTGATTTGCTCCTGTTCTGAACTCTCCTGCTCCTTCCACAGGCTGGTTTACCTTTTTCATCTGCTTGGGAAACTGGAAGGCAGCTCTGACTCCTTCAGAAGAACCCTCTGGCCACTAATGCTGGTGGAGGAAGAGGAGAGAAGCTGAACTGTAACTCCCACTTCAGCTTTCAGGCAGAAAAGCATTGGAAATAAATTTCTTGTTCTGTGGAAGTAGGTTACTAATAGCAAAGTCACTTAATACTTTTCTTTCCATTTAAGAGTGGAAGTGGTTTTTGGTCTTGTTTCTTTCTCCTGGGGTGTTTTTTAACATCCAGATATTTGGTGACAGATGTGTGGAGAATACGCCAGTAGTTGATTCAGCAGAGCAGCAGGTGTCTCGTTGAGAAGAGCTGAGAAGAGTGACATGGCGTTGCATAGCTGTCTGCCCGCTCACAACTTCCGTACTCTGCACTGGGTGGTCATGGTACCGAAGGGAGGGCTTGCTGCCGGCATTGCTAATCAGGTTCAAAAGGTTCTCTGTAATTAGTGTGACTTTGCCATACCCATTACTGGGCATGTTTTGTTACTTCTGACTGGCTGACTTGTAGGAAAACAAAACAAAAAACTTCTGTTTGAGAGAGTGCACAAAATTGTACAAGTTTTTCTTACCAGGTTTTCTCCTTTTATTATTCGTTATGTCCTGCTTTACATTTATATTGGGGAAAATAGAGTTAAGATGATGGAAACTACTCTAGAGGACAAATGGCAAACTGGGCTTCAGCACCTCTGACAAAAGCGCAGTGCTTTCAACAACATTCAGTTGCAGAAGATAACAGCCCATTGGTACCAGGTACTCCAGAAGCACTTGTTCTGTGCTGCTGCAAGGTTTCTTAGCGTTCAAAATTTCAAGAAAAGAAAGTCAGTACCTGTCCATCACCTGATCCCAAATGGAAGATTCTGAGAGAATAGAGGTTTCTGAAAACAAATCTGCTGAGCAAAACAGCAGATTTCTGAAAACAAATCTGCTGAGCAAAACAGTCAGAAAATCCCAACACGCACATTTCAGGGGGAAGATGGAGAAAGATTTCAAAGCTAAATCTGTTGGAATCGGAAATTCATTTGCACTCTGGAATCTGGCAGTTAGTGGGGTTCTTTTGGTTTGGGGGCGGGGGGTTAGGGCATTTTTTCAGTTAGTACGATATATGCTAATTGTTACGTGCAATGTCTAAGCATCTTTGAAGGTGAAATAGTACGATATATGCTAATTGTTACGTGCTGTGCAATGTATAAGCATCTTTGAAGGTGAAAAATACACAATGAATGTGATATTTCAGTTTGTTAGGGAGCAGTCTCTGCAAACAAACCTGAAACAGACTCCCAGATCTACTAGGTATGGCTCAAAAAAATAGCTTTCTCTTCTAAAATCACTGTCTAGTCAACAGAATCTGATGTAATTAATTTTTAAAATCTGATGCTCGAGAGAACAGCCTTAAAATTGTCTTTGATTCCTTCGACTGAGAAAAGTAGGAAGCCAGTTTTGATAGTTAATTTAAATTAACTTTTGAGTCGGAATAAAGGTATTGTGGGGGTTTTCTCTTTTCTTTCACAGAGCAAATTGCAATAATATCTAGAAGTGGAAATTACCAGTGGATTTTTATCCTTTCAATCAGCTACTTTTACCACATGAAGTTTCTATGATACCTTTTATGGGACAGCCTTTGGCAATGTTGCACGTGATAGATGATGATTCCTGTGGTGGTAGAACACTGCTCAAGATGCAGCTGAGCCAAAACACCTATTTTCTTAAGGAGATCGTAAGAATTGCAGAAGTTCTTAAGCCTTTTGTTTACAGTTGCTTGTTAATTTTCTTATGTAAGAAGGTGTTGTAGCCGTCTAAGGAAATTTTTGTTTAATTTCTGTTGGTATAGTGGCAATCCAGCTTTGCCCAAATACAAAATTCTTTAGCAGAAGAATCCTGCTTCAACCTTTGGTATGATTTTTAATTAGCTTTTTTTTTTTTTTTTGTCTCCAATGTTACTTGGATTTTTACAGTAACTTTTTAAAAGGTAGTTTTGAAGATCTCCTTGAAAGTAATTTATCATTGTAAGGTAAAAGTGAGGACTGATAGCTGACAGATGCAAAATGATATTAGGGACCCTGCTGTCTGGTTGTCATGCTAGAATATCACCAGAGTTCGTGTTACAGGAGATCTGATTTCCTCCATAATAGTGGTCAAGTAGACCATGAACAGTTTACAGTTCTATGAACAATCCATTGCAGGTTTTGTACTGTTCTCCCTCATCAGTCATGGACATGTGGTGTGTGTGGGGGGTTTATTGTTTTGGTTAAATTTTGCACCTGATTTCTGTTCTGCTTAACAAATCTCCTGTCCCTGGTAGTCTTCCCACAATGATGAAACTAGCTGTAGTGGTCTTGATTGATCTCGGTTGCACTCCCTGTGGCTTCTAGACATCACTCAAACCAATAACTTGATTTGTTAACTTGCACCAGCCTCAAAATAATTCCAGTCTGATGAAAAACACTATTACTGTTACTTTTGGGTAGTTAGATGCTGTGTCAGTGCTGAGGAATTTGAGAAGGCCATCATGTAACTGAGTGGGCAAAAGAATGGTAGATGAGTGTCAGCATAGGTAAACATAGGTTTTAAACATAAGTTTTTTCTAGTAGGGAAAAAATTATACTAAACCATGCTTATGTGATGCTGAACTCAGAACTGAGGGCTGCAACTTGGAAAAGAGGCCTTGTGGTTGTCACTGACAGTTCTCCAGAATCATTGTCTGCAATGTGGAGCTGCAGCAGCCAAAAAAAGCCAGAAAACTGTGGGCAGTGCCTTTTGGCATCATTAGAAGAAGGTCCTCAGGACAAGAAAAAAGTATCATTTTGTTGATGTTTAAAGCACTGGTACGCCCACCACATTTTAAGCACTGGGCACAGTTTTGGTGTCCACATCTTAAGGTACATTTAGTACCCTTAGTTTAGGGAAGGTACAGAGAAGGGCAACCCTCAATCCAAGGGGATGGTATCGCTGCCTTGTGTGGAGTTGTGTCATTTAAAAGACTTGATTTAGAAGATAGGAGGCTATGAGGGGCAATATGATCAAGATTTACAAAATCATGAAGGCGGTAGGTAAGGTGAATGCAGAACTCTTGTTGACAGAAACCTTGCAGTACCAGAATTACAGGACGCTTGATGAAACTGGTTGGGAATCAGTTTAAGACAGATTAAAGAAAGTATTTGTTTACACAGCAGGTAGTGAATTTGTGCAACTTGCAGCCAGAGGATGTTTTGAAAACAGACTGTATAGGCAGGTTCAAAACAGTGTTAGGAGGGGTCATGGTCAGAGTGTAAGGGGAGTGGACCGCAGAACATAGTTTATGGGTTCTCTCTAAATAGCACCTTTTCTGCCCTGTTGGAGGCACATTCTGGAGTAGATGAACCATTGGCCTGATCAAGCTGGATATTTCTTATATTCCTGAGCTCTCAGGCTTAATGGGATCGTTTTGTCACTCACTCAAAATTACATTCTCATTCACGGCAGGGTTAGATGGGAGGCACGAAGCTTCTCTCTTTTTTTCGTGTTCAGTGAGCTGCACCTCCAAGGGAGACTTTTGATCTACTTGCTTAAATCATCGGTACTGCAAGCTGAGATGGCTGTTGCTTCATAGCAAGCTGGAAAAAATTTCCTTCTTTCTAGCCAGGAAAAAAATACTGGGAAGTCCATCTGGGAATGTGATTCATCTAGGTCACACTCATCATTTTCCTTTCAGGTTACAAGGAGAGGTTTGGGATAGCGCTCAGCTACTAGTGATAACATTTTATATAGATTTAGCTGCCTTCAGTTGGTGGTGGTACGCAGCGACACTGCTGTTTATGCAACAAGACTCCAAACACACTTTTTATCATTCATCAGTGTGACATACTGCTTGGTATTTGGGTATGTCTCAGTGTGCTTTGAGAAATGCAAGTTGTTTATCTCCTGCCTCATCTCAAAGTTACCAACGCTGCATATTGATGCAAATAAGCGGGTGGACCTTGCTCATCAGCAAGAAGAAAACCCACAGCTAGAAGGCATTGAATCATAATCTGAAGAATGCGAGTTTGTTAGAGTCTAGGATAGTATGTTACGCTATTTTCAAGTAAATGTGGTATTTTAAAGTCCTCACAAAGTTGACTTCAGTATAGCAGTGGCTTGTAGAGTGGTAACCACTGGTAACTGGAAGATAGTGAGTCTAGTGCTGTTAGTGGTTTTCTTTGTTATATTTTTAGAATGAGTTTGGGTGGAAGTCCTCTAAAAGACAGTTTAATAAAGAGAACTTGGAGTTTTTGCATAATTTTAAGACTGGAGAAATTGCAAGGCTGAAAAATAGTAATTTGAACAAACGCTAAAAATGGCATAGTAAGAAAAAGAGAAAAAATGGCGAGGGCATTCCTTTCAGAAGTGATGGGGTTTTGTTTTATTTTTAGCTTCAGTTTCTTATGACAGAGAAATAAATGCCCCAACTTTAATGTAATGTTCTACCATGTATTTTATCCTGCAGGAAAACTTCGTTAATGAAAAGAGCTAGGTTATATCTAAATCTGGATACGGTCAGGCTTCATCTTAGTCTAGTGTCAAAGTGCTCTAGAATCTGTTGCTAAGAAGGCTATGCTAACAATACTTAATATTCATGTGGATTTTTCTGAATTTTTCTTTCTGGGGCATAATTATCTTGGAAGAACACTGAATATGAGCCGTGTGAGAGCTTGTCCTCCTTTCTTCCTGCCCTCCCTGTCCCCTCTTTCTCTTTCCATAAGTCTGCAATAAAATTTCATAGCTCAAAGTGTAAATTAATCCTAAGTTATATGAAAGTCTTTCTTTGAAAGAGACCATAAATCTCAGCAGTACATTTCTGCTTCTTAGAATACAGAAAAGAGCCTCTGGGGTTTTTTGGGGGGTTGGGAGGAGGGAGACAGTGGTTGGATTTATTTATTATTTTTTTAAAATACTGATTAAAAATGTACAAATATACTTCAGAACCAAACAAAAAAATACCCATATTTTCTTCTTTGGCCAATACTTTCTTATTAAATTATTAAATACTTACATTAAAAAGTCAGTATTTACTATTCTGGGAATGATATTTCGTATTTGCCATTTGAACCAGATCTGTACCTTTTTTGTTCATTTTTGAGAGTGTTTAGTGTTTCCATCCAATGCAATGAAAATACTCTTAAATGTTGATACTGTATTTAGTGATCAAAATAAATGAGTTTGAGCTTATCTAAAAGCCATTCTTGATGGGTGGAAAAAATCCCTAAAAGAATACAAACAGAGTGGTTGGTAACATGATGAGCGCTGGCCCTGTAGACCTGAACTTAGAAGTATTAGGATTTGGGTTGGTTTAGTTCTTGTCATGGCATGCAACATGGAAAAACAAATGTATGGAGAAAACCTCCTTTGCTTTTTGTCCCGTTCTAGGGTGCACCTGCCTGAGATACCCTGGAGAAGTTGACTTTCCTGCTCCCTTACCATATTATTGCTCTAGTGATGGGGAAAGAAGATGATGGTGATGTAGATTGTTTTGTGACTTGTTTTTGTTCCCTAGAAATTAACAGCTGTAAGGAGTGAAGGAAGTGTGGAGGGGCATGAAGTCTTCCTCAAACCTGTTTGTTTTTATGGAAGGCCACAGCATAAAGTTCCTTAGATTGCTTTGCTGGTCCATTGGTAGCCTTACCACTCCTTGAAATACTACATTGCTACAGTTTGGTGTGTGCAGGGCCAGGGTCCTGGTGATGGCTGGCCAACCTCTGAGGGTCATGTGGAGCCCACCTGTGTGGCACAGGGAACTGTGCGGAGGCCCACCTGATCCTGTGTACAGCATACAAGTACTAAGGGATGAGTGTCAACATCTTTTGATCAAGGAGAGCAGAAAGTACGTGTCTGAGTATGCTTTTGATGGAGAGAGCATTTAACAAATGCCGCATAAGAGGTGGTGCAAGATGCTGAGATTCTCTGTGGCTAAGTAAAGCTGTAAACTGCATACCAGCAGTGGTGAATTCAGTGCTCTCGATATCCATTCAAGTAGCCTTGCTGCTTAAAGCATAGGTATTACTCTTCCACGGATGGATGCTTACAGATAAAGTTACAGCCTGATCACTACTGAGGGTAGAGAGCTAAAGCTTGCAGCCTAGAAAACTGTAGCAACTTTGTTCTGTTTCTATGGCAGTTGGGGTTTTTTCCAACTATATTCATAGAGCAGAAACTGAAATCCAGTCCAACTTCCTAATATATATGTATTCCTATTAGCAGTTGGTTTTGAAGCTTTTCTTGGTTATTTAGCTTTGAGAGGTTGGCAAAAGCTGTCCGAAATACTCTTCTCTTATAATGAGGTAACTGATCATAATGTAGCATGTCGGGAAGGCTTCTTGGGCAGCTGCCTCCTACAAGCAGCTAGAGGCGTAAGAGAGGCGGTGGAAAACACACGGCTCCAAACCGGCCGGAAAGAGGGGATAGAGAGATCTACTGTCCCCAGCTGCTGCTGCAGGCTGCAGTACGTTACCATGAACGGAAAAGGTGCAGTTTTGCTGTATCATTTGTCGAAGGAGCCTGTTAGAAAGGGAGAAAAACATCTGATAAGCTGTCAAATAAGGCATATTCTGAGTTCTGGCTAGTGTGGGGATGGCAGCCAATCTGTTGCATTTGAAGTTAGAATGGAGGAATTATTTTAATAAAAAGGCAAAGTGCTGAAGACTGCAAGCCTCTGTCTGCAGGCTGGATCCCTGTCCTCTCCCTGTCACAGGTAACTGGTGCTGCAGGACGTCAAACATCGCCGTATTCCCATGGCAGTCTCACTAATCCAGCTGCCGCATTTAGGAGTGACCGGGGCCCGGTCACATGCAGAGATTACTGAAGCTGCTAGCTAGAGGCTTGCCACTGATATTTTGCACAGCTGAGTTTTCGTCCCTGAAGTTCTGTGAGCAGAAAA
>NW_009646736.1:4154775-4193134 GCF_000708025.1 Charadrius vociferus | reverse complement strand
TGTGAAGTATCCACGTAATCTCTTCAGCCTCTGTTCCCACAAATCACAGGGTCCTTTGATGAGCGTGGTTGCCCTTTCCTGGGTGTTCTGCAGTGACGTATGCACTACAAGAAGGCTGAGGTGGTGTTGTATATTTCCAAAGTTAACTTTAACACCTCCTCAGAAGTTATCTCAAACTGTGAGATTTGTGGCTTTTTATATTCAGCTCAAATTGTGTGCTGTAATTGGTGTTTAGACTAGTTATATAGAAGGGTAGTTGGCTCCCCATGAAATGCGCTTGTATTTCATGTTACTTAAAAACATGTCTTTGTCATCTCAAAATCGGCTTTGCAGGGTAAGATTTATTGGCATAACTCTTTAATTTAGTACCTTTATTTCCTTACTTGAGTAAGAATGAGATCAGGCTCCCCACTGCATCTTCTTACTTGGCTATACACTTGTCTTGGCACTCCACACCCCCGATGGTGCTCAGCTTGGCTTCTAACTTTAGTTTCACATAAACAGCCAGCGGTGAAACCTAGAGGTATTGGTTTTCATTGAAGCAGATAGGAAAACTCCAGCAAACGTCGAAGCTCTGCTGACAGAAACACACACGGCTGTGCTGCAGAGTACACCCTTATGCTGTGCTGTGGCGGCATGCTGACTTGAGGTGTCTTTCCCCCAACGTATTTTGGACTTGATGGTCTTAAAGGTCTTTTCCTAATGATTCTGTGATACTGTATCTTCTAATTATAGAAGAAAGCAATGTAATTACATAGTTGCTTGACTTTGACTTTTCAAGAAAAACAAAAATATCTGTACAGCCCTGATGTTTTGTATTGGTAGTTGTTCTCAGTGCCTTTTTAGGGCCTTTGGGTAATATGGAAAGAAAAATTGTTGGTGAATTCCTTCAAAATATTCTGTGAATGGCATGAAAACAAAATACAGTGAAAGACAAAACTTTGTCTCCCCCCCACTGTTGTGTATTAATGTGCAGTTCGGTTGCTCTATCTCAAGATTAGTTGCAGTCTTTCCAACATCACAAGAATAGATACATCTAGAATGATGGTTCCCAAGTGATGTGCAGGGAAATACAGGAGAGCCAGCAGGCTGTTAGATATGCTTTGAAATGTGAAGTAATTATAGCTGTCTCTCTGAAGTGTTGCATTCAGTTTATAAGCACACTTATGGAACGATACTGGCAAATGTGTGTAGGTTTATCATGGAACATTTAAGAGGGTGGAGGAGTATGCTGGGAAGGACTGCTCAGGAAAGTTAAGATACATGGGTGTCAGGTACTCCTCGTGTGACTCTTTGTTGATGCTTTGGTTTTGTAGTGATGTGAACTCGTGTTGTTTCTTCTTAGTATAACTTGGAGCTCTTCATGCAAATGTTTGCATGTTTGTGGTAACTAGAAAAATGGCAGCGTAATGATCATATTAGTGACGTGTATGATACTCTTGCTTCTTCTGTATTATATGTGGTTACTATACATATCTTGCTGTACATGAAACAGAACTAACACCATCTTTTCACTTTAAAAAAAAAAAATCTCCCTCATTTGATGATTATGCGCTGTATTAGAAAACCCGATGCTGTGGGTTTCTAATATTAGTGTAATTCTTCCTTTAGAAGAGCTATTTGGCTTAGTTACACTCTGTCCATATGATCTTTGTTCAGTCGTAGTGTAGAAATAATTGTTAGTGCATACCAAAACATACAGGAGGTGCAGCAAGGTTTCTGAATTTGATTTGCTACAGCTGCTGTGCACTGGTTAGTATGTCAGGATGTTTACCAGCTGCTGAAGTGTGCACACGCACCCCAGTTTAACTTGGTATTGTAGCCTAGAGCTTAGTGCCTGTCTTGTGGTTTGAACCCTAGTATATGCTTTTTCCAAAAGAAAGGTATACATGAAATGATGGCAGAAAAATGTGAAGCGGGGGGACTTGTTAGAGTTGTTGTTCTGCACTGTGAATAGAACATGTTTAGTAAAGGCCTTTCAAAATTAGAATCAGTATTTTTCACAAACGCTAATACGATTAGAAGCTAAGCAATCCATCCTGGTATTTTTGACTTCCCACCACCCAACTGATAAGTTTAAAAATAAAGTAGCTGCTGCACTAGGAGCTGCACGTTGTAGAGGAGGGAGTACAGTTCATTCCCCGAGCTGGAAAGGGGCCAGATCCACAGAAGGTGAAGAGGGGCTGGTGGGGCCTCTCTACTGTAACTTCATCCGAAGAACAGATAAATTCTTTTCAAAGTCAAAGCAAGTAATGACTTCCCTCCCGGTATACCAGTGTTGCACCGATTTATAAATGGCTGCTGTTTTCATGTCATCTTTACAGCCTGGAAGATGGAGGGGCGGTTTTTTTTTTCACCCGGGTAGACACTAGACTAATATTTTGACAGAAACGATCACCACCAACTGCAGAGAATGGTTTAAGACTATAGGAAGGCCAATATTGCTTGTTAACGTAGTTTATTTTAGTATTGTGTGTACCAAGGCCTCTTTTAAGCTTTTTTTCTGATAAAGGTTAAAATCACGGAAAGTAAAAGTCAAGTTATTTTCTCACAAGAGACCTCAGCTGACATGGAAGCCATCTTTTTATTAAGTTGAAATAAAAACTATACCAAGTAATTCAAATCAACAAAACTAGTAGAAACATTGTTTGCAAGTGAGTTGCCGGCTCAGTTTGTTACTAGCAGCATCTTATTTTGTAAGGTGGTAGTCGAGACACCATTTGGCGACTACAGGTAATTTTGGGATACATGGGAAAGAAAATCATCAATTCCTGTTGACTTCAGGTAGGTTTGCTAACAGTGCATTGATATTATTTATGAAATGTCTGAAATCCCAGCTGCAAGTTCTGAGTGGATTTATTTATGAGAGTCTGCAGGTGTATCTGTGGGTTTGTAACCATGTCCGTTTTCCCCATTTTTGGGAAACCTAGCTTCTTGCCTAACCTAGCTTCTATTGGATACTGCTATAGTGCAGGTTACAGAACTAGATTTGAACACTGTTTTGTGGCAGATGAAGGCAAAAGGTAAGCTAGCTCAAAGTAATATATTTTGAAGCAGTGTTGATCACACAAAGACTGGCCCTCAACTGTCCAGTGATTCGGGCGTTTCTGTTTTCTCTCTCAAAAGGCTGGCCTGCAAGCTGCTTCAGGACAAGAGTGATGAGAGCTTTGAAAGCTTCTGGATCATGTGTTTTGAGTGCATTATTTTTTTAATGATTGATAAATCTGCTCATAATTTTTTATCTCTAATTGGTACTGACACAGAAGATAGAACGTAACGTAGACATTTGAAGGAAATGAATGCTGAAATGAATCTTGCTTTATGGTAACTTATGCCAACAAAGTAAGAGTGCTTGGATATGTTGAGGGGTGTGTGTATACGTGTATACTTGTGTGTATCAGTCTGTGTGTATAGAGTGTGCCTGTGTGTATAGGCAGAGGGGGGGAGAGATAAAAACTGTTCTGTGGCAAATGAAGGCAAAAAGCGGGCTAACTCACATAAAAACACAGATGTATAAATGATTGCAGTATCAAGGTTGCTTGGGTGGTGGTATGGGTGATGGGTGCAGTAGAGTGAAGCCTGCCTTTCTCTCCCTGCCGCCTGACCGTAGTAACCTTTCTAGTTGTTATATATACACCCTTTGAAGTACCCGACCTGCTCAGACTGCAGACTGCAGTTTAATTTGCATAATGTTGCAGGAAATGCAGTGTTTTGAAACTACTTTTGTTTTGCCCTTTATTCAGGCACAACATGATTTGTATGGAGAATATTTTAAAGAGTGGATGCTTTAGAAGTATAAACAATTGGAAAAGGAAAATGCAGCTGATTTCTGTTACTATTTAATATTATGCTCATCTGTGGCCTCTGACTAATGGGTACTTGTTTACATATTACAGAATATGTAATTTCATAAACATATGGTTTATAGTTGCATATTGGTTTCCTAAATAAAAGAAAGAAAAGTGATACTGGCTGATAGAAATACTCGCACTAAGACAGTCCTTGAAGTCAAAAGAAGCAGCTGGAATACAAGGATGGGAGCAGGAGGAGTCTGCGCTTCATGGACTGCCCTTCCCCAGAGCTCAGGTACCAGCTCTCTTTATGCTCAGATCAGTTTGTTACTACTAATGACTTGTGCTTGCTAAGTTCAGGGTTTGTTGTAAATGATGATTGCAGCATTGTTTTCCTGTAACTGAATCTGATTTGTAAACCCTTCAGTGAAGGGGAAAGTCTTTTTTAAACCTTTTAAAGCAAGATGTCAGTACATGTCTGTGTTCTTCCCTGGTTTAATCGCTACATCCCCATTGCAACTGTGGGATGTTTCCAAAACCCTGCTTGCCTTTCTCACGGTTCTGTTGATTTTGTGATCTCACTTTCAATGCAGCATGGCTTTGTTCAGTGAAGTGGGTCACTATTTTACATATTTCATATGCATCATATAACTGAAGTGGCCAGTTTGACATTTAAAATATACAGCTTTGGGATCTTACATGTCTAAATATATTATTACTTTTTCTTGTCGTAAGATTGCTCTGACTGAAAGAACGATGCTGAAAAATTTGGTTGTTTACTTCTCTCTTGAAAGTTTAAGCTGAGAAACAATATAGCAGCAGCAAGGAGCCATCTGAGCACAGAAAAGGAAATAAGAGTAGGGAAGCATGTGTGGACATATTCTTAAGCCCTTGTGGAAGACACTTGACAAATAAAAAGAGCAGCAGAAGAGGGGGGGTTGTTTTTTTTTTAATAAAGAGCTGTGTTTACAGTTATGTAAAGATCATGCTAACAAAAATCTGATTGTCTAAGATGAGCTAGCTTCAAAATAGTTGTTATGTTGTGCCCTAGAAGGAAGTGCAAAACCCCATGCATCAGTACAGGTTGGGGGCTGACCTCCTGGAGATCAGCTCTGTGGAAAGGGACCTGGGAGTCCTGGTGGACAACAGGATGACCATGAACCAGCAATGTGCCCTGGTGGCCAGGAAGGCCAATGGCACCCTGGGGTGCATCAAGAAGAGTGTGGCCAGGAGGTCTAGGGAGGTCACCCTCCCCCTCTACTCTGCCCTGGTGAGGCCACATCTGGAGTACTGCATCCAGTTCTGGGGTCCCCAGTTCAAGAAGGACAGGGATCTGCTGGAGAGGGTCCAGCAAAGGGCTACGAAGATGATTAGGGGATTAGAACATCTCTCACATGAGGAGAGGCTGAGGGACTTGGGTCTTTTTAGTCTAGAGAAAATAAGATTGAGGGAGGATCTTATTAATGCTTATAAATACTTAAAGGGAGGGTACAAGGTGGATGGGAGCAGTCTTTTTTCGGTGGTGCCCAGTGACAGGACAAGAGGTAATGGGCATAAGCTTGAATATAGAAAGTTCCATCTTAACATGAGGAGGAACTTCGTTACTTTGAGAGTAGTGGAGAACTGGAACAGGCTGCCCAGAGAGGTTGTGGAGTCTCCCACTCTGGAGACATTCCAAACCCGCCTGGACGCCATCCTGTGCAACCTGCTGTAGGTGACCCTGCTCTGTCGGGGGGGTTGGACTAGATGATCTCCAGAGGTCCCTTCCAACCCTGACCATTCTGTGATTCCGTGAAGTTTAGGGTATTTTAGCTAAGTTGCTTATTGTTTTGAAAATGTGTATTACAGTAAGATTTTTCACTTTAGAAGTCATGTGAATCTCTGTATTGGCTACATTTTGCGTGGTAAAATAGCAGAACATCTAATTTGCTTGTATTTCTGACAACTTTCAGTGCTTAAGGCTGAAATTTCCTATGCTTGTTGGCAGTCACCTCCAGTTGAGATTCACTGGAAAGCTTTATCAAAAAGGACTTAACTATCCTCAATTAAACAAGAACACTATTCCTTTTTCATCTATTCCAACCAGTACTTCAGACAGCTCTGATGTTTTGCAGATTTTGAAGTGACCTTGAAGTTTGGAAGGAAGCAATCGCTACATTTCAGGTGTTATTTGTTTGAAAGCCATGCTTTGTTATGTCAATACTGTAAGTAACTGAAAAATACCAAGTTGCATTTACAATAGAACTTGCTACACCTTTCAGTTACTATTTTTAAAAGCTGTGGCTCCCACTGTGTGTGCTTCCACAGACCTTGATGCATCTTTTTCTACAACTAGGACTTTTAGCTAGAAGAGACTCACAGACAAAAAGGAAAGTTCGAAAGGTTGTTTTACCTTGCTGAAATACCAGGAGTCTCACTTATAGAAAGAAAAGGTTCTTGTGTTTGTACTTTATTGTATTGTCTCTGTAGAACACGATGCCTACAGATGCTGCAGAAATGGACTTCCAATTTTCACAGTTCTTAATGAAAATTAAACATTGTGTTAAGCATTATGCATAGTTGGTAACTAGAAATGAAGTAAATTTGAAGAGTTGAAAGGAATGTTTTTAAAGAGAGATGAACGGGTAGTTATTATGACTGGAGAACACGTAATATAAAACTATCATTACCAATATAGGAAGTATTTGTAGAAAATAACTGTTCTTTGCTTTTCCCTTTTCCTGCTTCCAAGATGATTCTTATTTCTCAGAGTCCTCGGAATTTGAACTGGGAATCGTAAATTGTGTCTGACAGTATGGAGGTTTGGGTGGGGGTGGGTTGTTTTTTGGTTTGGGTTTTTTTTTTAACTGAGGCAGGGAGCTGGCCTGGTTTTGGAATTTTTGTTATTTCCAGTAATGCAATTGAACTTCCTTTTTCATGCTACTACAGCCCACTTCAGCTCCTCTTTGTATATATGTACACTTGCAGGCAGTGGTGTTATAGTTTTACATTCTGTACAATACATGTGATAAGTAGAAAACTCATGTTGCAGAACAGTGATAAGCAATATACCTTCTGATAAAATTTAAACTGCAAGATATATATATTTTCAATACGACAACATAGTTGCAAAGTTGTTTTCTTTTGTTCCTTATGTGATCCAAGATAATGAAACGTACCTTCAAAAAAACTTTTTAATAATATGAAAAATCTGCTGTTACTGAAAAACAGATGGACAGAATAATGTAGACAGAGATCTCTTTGGTTGCTGTGCTGTGTGTGGTGGTTTTTGTTTTTTTTCCCCAAAAGGCCATGAAAATGGAAGTTATATAGCAAAAATGCTAGCTTTATCTTAATTAAAGCCTTCATTTAAGAGAGCTGGATCTAAAATTAGACTTAGAGTATTTTTGACTCTGGTATGAAAATACAGATGGAAAGTAGAAGTCAAGATACTTTCTGTTATTCTTCATATGTTCTCCTTACTGTAGCAAGAGCAGAGTCCCTACCACTGGAGCTGGAGAGAGTTTCCAAACATATACCAGAACTTTAAAAACAAATGCCATATTCTGTTGGATAAGGGAAAGGATACGGGGAGAATTTCATATAGATAGCTTCTGAAAGCAGAAAAGGTTTTAAAAGGGACTGTGTTGTAAAACCTCCGTACTGTGGAGCGTTGGCTTTCGAAGTAACTTACTACTAGGTGTCATCAGTGGCATAGCAGCTGGGTTGCAGTGCAGTATTGCCGTGGTTTGGGTTACCTTTATAACAAAGATCAGAGTGATGAGAACTTTCTTGAAAATTGCACTGTTGCTTGTCACAACCACTGATACTTTTTTATTATTTTACTTTAATTTTTTCCATTGCTTTTCAAGCTGCTTTCTCCCATCTCAGGCATATGTTTGATCTGCACTTGCTCCTTGAAGTATAATGCAGGCTTCTGTATTTTAAATTATATCTATAAGGCTGAATGGAACATTACCCTCGTTGTTTGACCTCCCACATGTGATACACAATCCATTAAATCTCATGTAATATTTAAGAATTTAATACATTCTTTGCATAACGTAACAGTAATAATACTGACAAAACACTGCTCCAAGCAAAACTCCTTATACTAACAGATGATCTGTGAGCGGTGGAACTAATGAAGCCCTGTTTGCTATAGATTTGGTTTACATTTATTAACTGTCCCTTTCATGCCCCCGGAACACCCTCTGCTGCTTTTCCTCTGCAGGATCTGCCAGAGGGTGCTGGGGCTGCTGGGATGGGTGCAGGGGGCTGCTGGTGGGTGCTGAGCAGCTTGCTCTCTGCTCCTCGTGGAACACGTGGGTTAAAACCGTGCCTCAGAAACGGAGTCCTTTGCTCAGCCATGGATTTTTACAAAACATACTGTAGCTTAGTGTATATCTGACACTTTGTCTTTGCCAAAGTTAAACCGAATTTTACATTCTGTTTAGAAGGTGTGTTCTCTATTCTACCAATAGAAACCAGTCCAAAGAAACCAGCACAAGCTAAAGTTTCTTGATTGTGGCATGATGTCTTTTGTCTTCTTGGTGACCATGTTACTTGTGCTGGCCATACCCTCCTTTCCTCTCCGTCTCTTCACTGCCTTTGGATTGTGCGCTGACTGTGTTTCTACTTTGCAGCGGATGAAAGTCTTTGCCCCTTCACTGGCTTGTGTTTAGCTGCCAGTTGGGCAACCCACTGAGCAGTCACTCTGAAGGAAAAGAAAATATTTATTTGCCTAGAATAGTTATTTTCAGGGTATTTTAGTCAATGTTTTTCTGTGGTGTGGCTGAACTATAACATAGACTTCCATAGTGGGATACACAGTTTTTAGAAGACCTGATGGTGAAAGGAAGCACAAGGTAATGTCCAACTCACTAACTTGTGTTGAGGACCTTTGCTTCTGGATGCCAAAGATCATCCTTTTCTCTGCTCGTACTTGCTCTTCCTCCTATCGCATTTCAGTTTTTGAACTGCTAAATGCCAAAAGTATGCCTAGTTTTGGACGTCAAGGAAACTATGCTCCATCATTAACATTAATTCCATTAATTTCAACAGTACTATAGTCAGTAAGACTAACAGTTTCAGTAACTACATGTCAGATACTATTTTGTCAAACCATTTCTAAAACTGTTATTGGTGCTTAAGTAGTATATTATTAAACTTCTTTGTGTTTCAGGAAGAGACCTTCTTCGGTGTAATGTGTGTTTTGAGTAACTTTTTGAATTAAGTTGATATTAAAGGATGATTGATACAGCTTTTTGGGGGGAGAGGTTTAAATGTAGCATCAATTACTTTTGTAATCACTGAAACTGTCAGCAGTCCGAGATAGTTAAAAATTCCTCTCTTGGTTAAGAAGAATGGGTGGTCGGTGGTACAAGTTCATGTCATAGGTTATGAAAACATGGAGAACTTTCCATTTTATGAGATTATGTAGTGCGGTCATACAGTGTAATAATGCTGAATTTTTATATGTTTTGTCAAGGTTAATGTTTAGTGAATGTTTTCAATCATTGATTAACCAAGACATCTTAATGAGATATGTTATCACGTACAGATCCTTTTGTGTGCATGCTAAGCCTTTAATCTGTATTACTATATGCTTTTAATTTTCAATTGACTTAGACTAATAGCTTCTAAAGGGTTATCCTTAATACTAGATTTGCCAAATGATAGAAGATTTATGTGTCACAATAATACAGTATCTATTGTCTAGCGAGAATATTACTGATGCTGTTGTGAACAACTTTCATTATACGAAGAAAATTTCCACTTGGCATGTTGGGGTTTTTTTTAAAAAGAATTTAAGTAAGAGTTATTGAATTAAAGTGTCTGACTGCAAATTCTGAGATGAGAAAACTTTTTACCTAGTTTGACTTTTGCTTGTGTAATCATACAGTTTCATAATGCTAGATTGGTGTTAAAATTATATCAGATAATTAACAATGACTGTTGATAAGTTTCCCATTTGAAATCATGGCAACTGAACAAGTGAAGATCAGTCCATTTAAGCTGTTAGTAACTTTAAAATATAATATTGGCAGTCTTTCAGGCTTTTAGGATTTCACTGAATTAAACTGTAAAGAAACAGCAGTAAAAGACTTGGTTTGTGTCTGATTGTCTTTATAATTTGGATTTAATTCACAGCTGTATCCAAGCTCCCCACTCCCCAAGAGCCTGCCAGGTGCTGCTTCCTCTGTCCATATAATTCAAACTTGAGATAGCTCCATTGTTTTGAATCAGAATGACATTTGCTTTGTGCCCTTCCATCACCCTGTATTTACTATTTTCTTGTTGCTGTGGTTTCTGGAAATAAATTGGATGGCAATTGTTTTGAAAACCTAATCTATATACGAACAAGTATTTCAGTGTTTAAATGGTACAGTGAATAGTTTAGCCATGAACTACCTCAGAGCTCATTAAAGTGCTCAGCATTGTTTTTGAGGTTAATCCCATCGCAGTCCAGAGTATCTTGATTGCTAAATCAGTGGGAGTAGAAGGGTAGAGCTCTTGCTCTACCAGTAAACGCTTCTTTTTCCATCTTTTTCTTATGTTGGAATTTGGTTTCCTTTTCCAGCTAAAAATTCTATTTGCATGGAGAGTTTACTTAATTTTATAAATCTGTTTTTATGTGGAAGAATGCTTGGCAATATGTACAGTCACAAAATTCTCAAATGTTACTTACTTTCTTAAGCAGTGATACTTTTCTCCCACCCTCATGCATACACAGTCTCATAGTTTCAGACTATGTAGTAAGAAACTAGTATTTCCCACATATAACTTACTCTTCTTTAGTTTGTAGGCAGCATTCAGGGAATGAAGCATTTTTTCACTTCTTTTTATTCTCATGAACATATGGCTTGCCCAATGTTTTATTTATAGCACCTTGTCCAGATGCTGTCCTGCATCTGTCGTCATGTGGGCACTGTCAAGACACTTACCACCCTGCTGTCTGGCCCCTGGCACGGTCTGAACTCTTCTGTCAGGCAGCAGTTCTCCTCTCACAGTGAGGACGCTGAGATATGGGAATATCAAGGCACAAACGTAATTCCCTAGATTGTTATAGTGACTGTGTGTCTTTGAGACATCATGACTTCCTCCTCCTTACGTGAAAATTTCACATAGAAAATAGATGGGGTAGATGTTTTACCTGTTTTACGTGAGACCAAGACTAAGTAACTTCAGTAAAACTTGCAAATCAAGCCAAGAAGCGGAATTAGATTTCAGGTCTTTCTGCATCCAGTTGTGTGCTTGTCCACCTGCCTCTAGGTTGTATACCCTAGCTAAATTTGTGGTTAAGTAATTGTTTTCTATTTCAGCTTCAAGTTGTAAGAAACTCTATTGTTGGTTTTTGCCTTTTACCAAAGGCCTTCTTTTACCTTACAGAAGCACTACCTCTAATTTGTTTTCAACTGTTATTTCTGCTGTATGGTATAGTTTTTGTAATAAGGCATAGAAAACGGTCAAAATAATGGATACTTTGCTTCTACCTTGGCTTTTCAAACTTCTTGTTACAATTTTCTCAACTTCATGACGTTTCGTTTGTTCTTATCCCCTCCTTTGTTTTCTTGGCGTGTTTTTCAGAATGTGTTTTCCAGCACTTCCTTATTATCCTTTTTTGATATTTAATGCGCTGTTGTTAGGAATTGAGGAAGTGTTTCATCCAAAATCACTGCAGAACTTCCTTCCTACGCTGCTGCCAGAAGTGCTGCAGACTAGCTACTTAATTTGCACTGGCAAAATTTCAAAGGGAAGGTCAGCTGGCCAGGTTATCCCCCTGCGGGGCTTCTGTATGTCTTCCTTTTAAATGCCATTTTTCTTCTGTCTGTTCTACTTTTTCCCCTTACTTGTCCATTGGGAAGAAAATGGCTCCACCTAAGCCGAATGGTGTGAGTCCTTGCTTTAAGGTGGAAGTCTCACAATTTACCATGTATCACAAGAATAGTTTCAAGGCAATCAAGGCTATTTAGGTAGGGCTTTTTAAGATGATGTCAGAAAAAGTAAATCTGGCAGAAAATGAACATTATAAAGTTGCGTCAGAAAAGGACAGGAGAAAGTGGCAGCATTTGGCTGCAGGAATGGGCAACCAGACCACAATGCCAGAAAGGCATGTGAAATACAAATTCACAGAAGGATAATGAAAATGAAAATTCAGCAGCTGAGATCTATTCTGATTACGTGGTAGCTACACTGGCTGTTATGTGTTGCTGAGCTCCACTGCTGATGTAATTTAGTTGATATAATATGAGCACAGCTTCAGTGCACTCAACTTTGGTCAAATTTAATTGCGTGTGTTTAAATTGCTAACAAGCTGAGGGTGTGTGAGTGCATCTAAAGGCACACAGGTAGTCTGCTTCCCCATAGGGAGAGCAGTTATAATGATTCCCGGCATTGGTGAGTTTTATTGAATTCCAAACTACCATAAAAGTAATTTAAAAAAAGAGTGTGCTAAGAAAACTCCTTTGAGAAACAAATTGCGTAATGAAGTTGTGTTTCTGGATTCCCCGTATTAATATGGTTGATATATGGTTATGTGTTTGATAATGAAAAATACTGAGTAGTGTTTTCCTCTGTCAAGGGTACAGCCATACAAAGCATACTTCACCATTGCTTTCTTGAACTCGGAGTGGGTTGTTGGGTCATCAGGGGAAGCATGATTACCCCGAATTCTTCAGGGTTAGACTCTGAAAACTTGGTGGACTGAACAGTACAAATTCCAAAATAATTAATGACCCTGGCCGTTGAATTTGCTAGTTTCTTTGAATCTTAAAAACAGAATCAATGTTATCCTGTGAAGGCTGACACTATTAACTGCATGATACACATTTAGGTTTTGATATCCCTTCTCATCATTGCAGTCTGGGAGAGGGGAGAAGACCCTGGGCCAGCACTGGCTTTATCTGAGGGACATAAAACACAAACGATGCTGCCAAGAGTATTAGAGAAGCATTACGAGAAAATTTGGGATGAACTTGGAGTATTGATCTTGTGAGATCCTGCATTCTCTGGCTTCATAGTAACATTCTTATTTTCAGTCCTGAAACAAAAGGAATTTCTCTTTGTGTAAGCTGAACTCAACCTTTAACTGATTACTCAGCTGGACTATTACTAAAGGAAGGGGAAGGATCCAGACCTTCAGTCCTTACAAAATTGGAATAAACAAATATGAGAATCCCACTTAAAATTTAGCACTTTTTAATGGGATATAATCAGGCTGTATCTTGTTTTGCAACTATGGACAATTGTTTTGCTTTATCACTTAGCTGTATCACTACAAGAAAAGTTGTAGAATTTCTTTACAAAACAGACTATTGCGTTTAAGCTCTTTCTTTCTAGACTTAGTCATGTCTTGTTTGTTTTAGTCTTCAAGAAAAACAAACTCAGTAACTTTTTTTTTCTCAAAATTGAAAATATTTAATCAGAAATCTAGTACTTGGGTCAAGTCAGTTTTGGTCCAACACCTAACTGCTGCTGATTTGTGTAATAGAGCAGGACATCTCTTAAATAGTTTTTCTACATACAAACTGGGTGAATTCCTTTTTTCCAGTATCTTTATATACCAGTGCGGAAAGCTGGCTCTATTCCTCTTTACAGGTGGCAATGGGCAAATCTGACCTCCAGTAGTGTGGCTCTCCTGTGCTAGGTGCTTGGGGCAGGCAGGCCTTGGCTTCCCGTCAGTGGCAGCAGCCTTTCTTGCTGACCTCAGTCATGGGTTTAGTTTTGTCTTGTGTGAGTTTAAATAAGGTTGACATGCTGTGAAGTTGAAATCAAACATAAATTCTTTGCTGGGCAGAAGCTCATCCAAAGAATGCGTGTGGTTTAGTTTGTGTTTTCCCACTGTACTTACACCCCAGAAGTGGGTTCTTAAATGTAAGAACCTGGTTCTCCTCATTATCTTGTTTTAAAAGCCTCTTAGCTTTTGTTTTTTCCCCACCTTTTTCTGGGGAAAAGAGGAAGATCTTCCTCTGTGGTGAGGATGACTTTTTTTTTAGTGCTGTACATGAAGGGAGTGAATTTTGTCTGAACTTACAGCAGAAAGACTGTACCATCTATTACTGGTCCTTAGGTTCCTCCATCGGTGAATGATTACCTATATGGAGAAGAAAAAGGGGATGAAAATACCAAATCCAATTACTTGGCCTGATAAGAAAGGACTTGGTGAAACTGAATCAGTAATTCCCCCCTTAAAGTCACAAGAAGCTGAAATAGGCATTTTGGGGTACAATGAAGAAAAGCTTATCTAGGCTTATTAAATGTAGATTATAGCCTGTCAAGTGAAATAGCAATGTTGTAATTACCTTGTTTAGTTCTATTTTGGATTCCTTTTGTTAGTACTCAAGCTGCAATTAACATACTAGAGCAACCATTGTTTCTTCTTGCATTCCTTTACTCTTTCAACGGTCCTTGAGAGATTGGGGAAACTGTACAACATATTTGCATCTCTTTGAAAAGAAGTTATTGGAGCTAGTTGAAATTTTGGTTGGTGTTTTTAATTTATCTGAATGGGATACTTCCCATATCTGTGCATGTTAGTAATGCCAAGAAAAATGTAAACAGACACTACTTATGATCATCAGTATGGTGAACACAACAACTTGTGGATAAATTCAGCTTTTAAGTAGGTGCACACCGTTTCATTATAATTAGATGATGACTCATGCAAATGTCACCAAGAGGTGTAAATGAGTTTTTCAGGACTACTTAATGTGTTTACTTTGTGTCAGATTTCTAAAGACACTTGGTTATACGTGCCCAGACAAAGGGTGCCCAGGCTGCTTGCAGACTGTGCGCGACTTGTGAAATTCTGCACAAGTCCTCTGGTGCATTTTCATAATGGCTGTCTTTTTCTTTTGAGGTTTTGTTCCTGAGCTTTTTATTTTTTACTAGGTAGATGTGTTCATTAGGCAGTAAATCACTGTTTATTCCACATGGAATAGAATATACTATGTGATCCTAAAGTAAACAACAAATGCATTTACTTTCTAAAACCTTTTTATATGTAACTAGTATCTTTGACAGAGGAGTCTTCAACCAGTCCTTGTTGCTCATTGTTTCAAAGGAAGGGCTGGTGGGATACGTACAGTTTTGGAGAATACATTTGATTTAACAAGGTTGATGGCAGAGTTGAGAAATTATCTTCCTTTGGCAGATCTGGAAAAATCTGCATTTTCTTCACTCAGGAGTCATCTTTTGGTTGACCTGTCTCTGTTGCCTGTAGAGTTGTTTCCTAAACACATGTCCAGCCAGCACTGGAAAGGTGTCACAGGGTACTAAGCAGGTCTGGTGTTTGGGAGCTGCGTTTTGCCCTTGCATATTCATCCATGACAAAGGAGTTGCATTTAGTTGCTGAAGTGATTATGGAGCTTCAACAGCACCTCCACCTTATTTTACTTGTTTTGAAATGAAATGACCCTTTGGAAGGGCATTTCTATTGGTATTTTAGGGACAAGACACATAGGCCTTAGTAGCCCTTAATAGCAAATAGAAGTTCAAATTGGCTACTGGAAAGTCTTGTGCTTGAAGATCACTTGAGTGTTCACTTTGTTTCTTTTGATATATTTGTTCCTCCTTGGTTCCTTTTCAAAGAGAACGGATTGTAAGGAAGGAGTAAGAATTACGCTTTAAGTGTATTTTAACAACATGTCCATTCTATGTATGAAAATTCTGTTAACTTCAGGAAAGATATATTATTACATTGTCTAGACACTCTGCTCTTAGAGAGTTCAAATTCTAAGCACTCCTGTCCTTCTCCCGGCTCCATGATAATGGAAATAAAATGAACTATCAACTTATGTTTGGTTACTGGATTTAAGAATGGGACTTGGGCTGTAATAGTAACTACAGTTAGCTGTGTCGTATCCAGCCTGGACTAATAGATTTGAGAAGAAAGCATTGCCAGCTGGAACGTGCGTGTGTGTTATCTGCATGTGTGTTGTAACAGATGCTGAGCAGAGACTACTTACTTGTCAAAGGTACCTTGTAGTCATTTTTAAAGATGCTTGTTTGTTTCAGTACGTTTTTCTTGCATCACTAATTTTTTCCATAAAGTCAACCACAAATTGCATTATTGGGGACTCCAGCTGAAGCTTGTGGTGAATAGGAAATAGATTAAACACAGGTTTTCCCTTTTCTCTGGTTGCCAACAGTGATGTCAGTAGTTTTAATGACCCTTACCTCAGCTCGCTGCAGTCCTTGCGCTCTCTATGAAAACACTTGTCTTCTGCCCTCTTGTATGTGTTGTTAAGGAAATGCTGATGGCTGTTGATAAGAAACAATGAGGTATCCAGCCGATGACTTCAGTTCCGAAGAAGGTACTTCTGCCTTGAAACGTACGGTAATATTCACTGAGGAGAGAGGAGATTGAGACTGTTTTGGCAAAAATTTAAGAAGTCCAGCAAAGAACATTTGTACACTAAAACTGAGAATGGGGCTTTTAGGTATAAGTTATGTACAAACAAGAATTCCGTGGATCCCAAGGCCTTACAGCTCGACTGTATTTCCAGTGACCTTGGAAGAGCAGCTTTGCTCTCAGAATGGCTGTTTTCTTGGCATCTTTGTGTGCATTCAGACGGAACAGGCACTACTGCCCTGTAATAATAGCAAGGGCTGTCATTCTCAGTTACACCATTTTTCTTTTCTGGAAAGAGGTTTGTCAGAGGAATTGGGGCTGTGAAAACAAATAATTGTAATCAATGATCTCAGAGGGTCTCTGGCAAAGTGCCAAAATTTTTTTTTCCTGACAAAATTAGAAGAAAACAAAAGCTACCGATATATTTTTATCAAAGGGTGATAGATAGATTTCCATGTTGTACTGCTGAAGATACTGGATGTGTAATTACAAGCTGGAAACTGCTCCGTGCCCCTGTGTCCTGTCGTACCTCCAGCTGAAGTTTGTATGAAATGCAGCCTGTGCCAGTTCATGTCCTACATGATTCTGGCTCTTCATCCCAAGCCTCAGACTCTTGGATGTTTCAGCCTGCTGTGTTTTTTTCACTCTCTTTACACATGCACGTATCTTCGTTTCTGTAGCTGTGGGTTTCCTCAGTATTATTTTGTTAGAGAATTCCTCTAGGAAGTGTTTGTTTTTCAAATAAACTTGTTAATCTCTCTTCCTTTGTTCTTCTGACTCCCGAATCTAGAAGTGAATGCTCGCTAGTAGCAATTGTGATGTCGCATCTTGACCGTATTAGTTGAATTGGTGAGGATTTGGATTGGACAGACTATTTTGTTCAATACATGATGTATTTGAGTTTAGATGACCTGAATACTAGTGAAGAGGCATAATACTTGGTCCTGATACTGCAAATTGCTATTTATGTAAAGATCTCTTAGCAGAATAAAGTCTGGTGATGTAGAAAAGCTGTTACTTGCTTTCCTTCCGCTCGCCCTGTATGTGCAGGACAGGTCGGGCCGTGGCACCCTGCTGGTGGCACCCGATGTGCCTCTGGCCCTGCTGGACGGGAGCCGGGTGTGAAACACCCGCCTCAGCTGTGCAGCACGCAAATCACACGCGCTTTGCTCCTCCCGTTTAAATGAAGCCATTTCTCCTTTGTTGCTTGTCTTTATTAATAAAGTATGGCATTAGTGGCTAATTTTAGGTCCAACATAGTTGAAAGCTGCAAAGCTATGTGAAGCTGTATATAGATATTTGGGTAGGAACATTCCAGTAGATCGCAATGTGAGTGCAGAAGAAAGTTGAAAGTAAATAAATAAGAGATCTGTGAGATAATTCTCCAGGGAGTTTTCACAGCATACCACGCATCATTTGCAGGGATAGGCTTTCCTTTCACTTGAAGGACCACACAAAGTAAATTCTGTTTCTTGGGCAATTAAAGAATATGGGACAGGAGGTCTTTTCAGCTTTTTTACTTCAGTGTGTCTATGGGAAGCCTGTATTTGTACTGAGGAAAATGCACCGTTTACCTATCTTTTCAGGAGCATAGTTAATATTGAATAGAGAAATAGACACACTTTTATGTAAAATCTAAGTCTTGCTTCATCAGATTTTAGGTGAAACTCCTGAAATGTAAATCGTGGTAGTTCTCTAACCCCAGTTAAAACAAAAGCGGTACTCATTTCGGTGGTGCGTTTTTCAGTCCCCAGGGGGTATGGCTGCGTGGGACCATAGTGCAGAGGAGGATGGGGCTGCGCTCTGGGGTGGCTCGGGGATCGTGTGCTTGCGCGGCCGCCCCGCTCTGCGTGCCTACGGCAGGCCATTGCACAGGGCCTTGTGTGCAGCGGGGAGGTGCCGCATGGCCTGCCACATCCACCCTGCGTCCTCCAGCGGGGACACCGCTCCCCACTGGGGGCCGACAGGACACGAGGCAGATGGGCACCAAGAACGCCTCACTGCGCACTACGTCAGTTGTGACCAGAGCCCCTGTACTGGTGACCTGGCTGTGTAAAATCAACTGAAAAGCGGAGTTAAGAGGACTCATTGACAGAGGCAGCTGTGCTGTGTGCTGGGTCAGGGAGGCTGGAGCCAAGAGAGGAGGAGGACTGGTGGGACAGGGTCAAAGGCAGCTTCTGGCGTCATTCCCCAGTAAACCCATGCTGTGCGTTATTAGGGTTGCAGGACCTGGTTATTCACCCAGTCGTCTCTCAGAGAGAGAAGCTGAATGTAAATAAATTTATTGACTTTAACAGGATTTTCTGGATACATTTTTTTTTTAACTTGTATGTCAGTAGGGAACGCTGCACCCCTAATGCTCCATTCCTTGGTCATCCTTCTCATGCAAGCCATGGCATTTGCAGGTGGCCAGGAAGCCCTACAAGGAGGCCTGATACCTAATGCATCTTTCTTGCAGTGGGTAAAAACACCAACAGCAGGCTAATGGTTTGAACTTTTCTTTCTCTTGTCACAGAAGCTTTGCAGAGTTAATCAGTGTGGACACTTAAATTGTTTCTGCTTAGGTGAATCTCTTGCAAGTTTTAAATGTATTTCTGACTACTTTGAATTTTACTGCCAACATCTGTTTGAAATGCTTTTGGGATTCACATGCTTGAGTACTGTTCAACTGTGTATGCCATAATTTTTCAAGGTGTGAACATTTTCAGTTTAGATGATAACTCTTTTAAAGAAAAAAAAATAAATATGGGGGCGGGAATAATTACAGTAAAGCTTTTAAAGTGCCCATGATGCTAATTTTCTTTCTTTTTCAATTTCAGAATGATGACCTATACAACCTCAGCAAATCCTTCTTTTAACTCATGGGTATCAAGACTATAAATGTTTCATGCTATCACAACTAGGACCTCACCTCCTCCTCCTCCTTCTCCTCCTCTTCCTCTGTAAATGGGTACGATGCATCCAGTTCAGTTTGTTTACTTTACACAAACCTCAGGAGTTAGTTGACTGAGCTGCACATCCTGTGTTGTGCCAAGCAGAAGCACTGTGACACCTGGACAATGAGTCTCTCTTACTTCATCCTCTACCATAAGGACTTAGCTGGCCACAATGAACTGATGTGCCCACCACTATGTCATGGTGAGAATGGGTATTTTACTAGCACATTTACACAACTTCATTTGCTGCTGAAAACCTGTATGACAAATCATCATTGTAAATTATTACATACAAAACTTAATGTTGGTTGAAGAGTATTAAATATTTAACATAGGTTTTGATTTATACATGTACTTTTTTAATTAAAATGTAACTTTTCCTACAGCACATCTTTTTTGATGTGGAACTGAGGTATACTATATTCTGTTGTAAACAGAGTGGGAAACCTGCTTAAAACAAGGCTTCTAAGAATAGAGTAGGGTACTATTCTTGTTTTAAGATTGTAATTCAGAAAATAATATAATATGAATCATTGGTCCCTGGGCCTTGATTGTACAGTCATATTTACTGATACTATCAGTTGTAAGATAACCCTGATGTTGAGTTCTTTCCAAAAGAAAAATAATTTTGTACTCCTTGTAAAATAATAGTCTGTATTAACTACAATGAAGACAAACATTACTGTACATGCTATTTACAAGTGTCAACTTGAATCCATCAATTGCACAGGAACTGACAAAAAAAATTGGAAAAAAGAAATCAAAGTCTTCCATTGTATATATTGTAAAGAAAAAAAAACAACCAACAGAAATCCACAAAACAAAATGAAAACAAAAAGGGTGAACTTTTCAAATTGACTGTTTCCCTGGAATGAAAATGTGGGTGTTTGTAAATTCTGGAAATCTCTTTCTATATGTAATAAACTAGATACTGTTTTATCTGCTGTAGTGGTTTTTTGGGTTTTTTTGTTTTCTTGGTAAGCTGTCTCAAATATCTCAAATTGTCCCACCAGTTTTCTTTGATGTTTCCATTGCGTGTAATTGAGAATGGCTGTGGGTCACCATAGTTTAAGAATAAAGTCAAGTGTAATAGGTGTAGTAGGGAGTATGCTTCCTTGAATTATTTCACTAAAGCTCTTGTTTCAGTTTTCTGGAGAATCTTCAGGATAGAGCCCTCCTTCCACTTAACTTGGTGGAAGAGTTCACAGCAAGTGAAATCACTGGAAGCCATAGCAGGACTTCAGCATAAAATTTAAAAAGAACGATCCAGATGATGGTCTGGAAATCAGTGCAAGAGGAAGGATGAGGAAGAATTCTTCTGTGACTCTCCTGTGCTCCACTCTGGTTCTGCGCAGATAGAAATTCTTTTGTGCGTAGCATTTGCAGAACCTTTATTCTTTTGGGGACTGGAAGAATAGTGAGATCATGGATTTCCAAGTAAAATGTTGCTGAAGTGATAATTGAACTTGAAGCCATGTCAGGTCCCTGTTGGTGCCTCCTCCTGCTTCTGCAAAGCAACTCCATGGACCAGCACACATTCGACAGGATTCTTGTTATCTGGAAATAGCAGGCACTCAGAGCACCAGCTCTCCCTGCAGGAAGGCTGTCAAACCCTCTAAGGAGGAGTTTCTTTCCCCTGAGATGTTTGTGATGTCTGGGGTTAGGCTGTGGTTAATGCAATGTCGTCTTCTGACTGCAGTATAGATGAAGGGGCTGTTGCACAGGTATTTTTCACCTCTCCTTTTGCCAGAGGCGTACCATTCCCTTAGATCTGCTGGTGTTATTGCACATACATAACCACTTTGACCGTGTCAAGTCAAACTATTCACTTAAGAAAGGACTTGCAGCTTAAGAATACTTAAATCATTTCAGATCACTGGGAACAATTGCATGAGTGGTGATGCTGGCAGATTTGAGGAGGATGTTGCACGGTGAGGCTGCAGCCTGAGAAGGACCTGCAACTGCCCAGGGTGCTGCCTGTGGAAATCTTGGCCTCTGCTGACAGAACAGTCTCCTCCCAAAGAGACTGATACCAATCAGTAAAAGACATGAGGCTTTGCTGTTTTTTTATGTAGGAAAGGGCAAGTCGATCCACAGTAGCTGGCTTATTACTCTTGATAAGCATTGGTGTGTATTTTTCCAAAGAACCATTAATATCTGAGAAGGCAGCACTTGCTTTAAAAAGAAAACCACATGCATCAGACCAGTATTTAAATTTGTAAGTTACCCATTTTCATTTTATCTTAAGATCCTTCTTTTGTTGGTTTGGCTTTTTTTTTTTAGTGGGTTTAGTTGCAATGAAACTTGTGTATGTTCTGAAGTAAAACCAAAAAAACCTCACCCACAACCCCTTTGCCCACAGCCTTCTCCTGCTTAATGAATTAACATAAATGTGCATTGTGTTGATTTGGTTGCTAGATATTAGCCTGTGTTGATGTTGAAGTGCCTTGGACAGAACAGTGTTTTATGGCCATTGTGCTTTGCATTGTTTCAGATAATTTGCATGTTCTCGCAATTACTGAAATAATAGGTTTGTAGGTACTGGAAGCTACTGTTAAGTTTTAAAAAGCATTAGAGAGTATGTTTAATCCTGGTAGAAGTATTTGACGGTGATACATCTATAATCAAATTTTGTTCATAAAATATGAATTTTAAAAAATTGTAGGAATTGGCAATGGTCATCATGGAAGGGAATGGTGGGGGAAGGACAGTGCTGATCTGGTGGATTTCCATTCATGTTAATAGTAATGTGTGGCCAGAGAAACAGCTTGTTAATGGTGTTAACGTGTGTTGGTTTTATGTTATTTTTTTCCTAGTAAAATTAAACATGCCTGTTAAGCAAGTGTTTTGAAAAGGTTTTTGAAGCAAAATGCATTGATAACCAAACTTGAAACTCTTGGTTCTTTTCTTGCATAGATTTTTATTCTTATAAATTGCAAACTTTATACTAAATAGACCATTATGAACCAAACCCTTTTGAATTAAAGCATAAATGCCTCAAAAATACGGTACTATACTATCTCATCCTTTTATGAATTCTTTTGTTCTGGCTGCCACAGAACAGATTATCATGTCTTTAAGTTTGAAAATGAACAAATGGGATCAGTCCTGTATTAGCTAGTAAAACTCAGATGCTCAGGAGTTTATTTTGCTTTGATTTTTTTTTTTTCAAGTGGAAGTTTCTGGTTATTATTTGACTTCCTTTCTGGCTCCACAGACAGCTTCAGTTTTCAAAAAGTCTGTACTGAATGCATTTATTAGTGCTATTGGTTGAAAATGAATGGGGTTGGAAAAACCATTTGAAACAGTCTCCAGGAGCACAAGCAACACTTAAAGACTTGGGTTTTTGCAAGGATAGCTGTGTTCAAGCTCAATTTGATGCTGAGTTGGAGTGTATGTTGTGGAACTCTAAATAAATTTTTGTCCTTCTAGTCTTTGATATTAACCTCTTGCATTAGTATTTAAAATGTCATGTCTGCTATAGTGTTTATTAATTTTTTTTCCAGCAAAGGTACAAATTCAGAAAGCAAAAAGGAAACTCGGGCCACATTTATAAGCATATTCTAGTGCTGTAGCCTTACTTTCTGCATATTTAAGAACTAAGCATCCGTGTCCATCTTGCTACCAGCTGACTTTTAGCTGAAGCTATTATTCATGCCCTCTATTACACTCAAGGGCTGTGTAATGAGTAGTATGTGCTTAAATGGGTCCAATCAACTTAGCATGTGCCATATTTCAGTTACATGACTACTCTGCAGCAGCAGATTAATGCAGCAATATGAACAGCCTTCACATTTGATTTTGAAATGATTAGCTGAAGCTAGTACTTGGTGGCAGCTAAAGTACAGCGTATCAATTGTTCACTGAATTAATCTGGTTAGATGTTTGAGTACTTTGTGCTGCAACTTAATTCACCTAAGCTAGCTTAGTATAAAGAAGTAATACTGAAAATAATGAAATTAGGGCAAATCTTTTGCCCCTCTCTTGTGTGACCCCCAACCCATCTTTGGGTGCAGCTGATGTTTTTTTGATTTTGGGGTTTTTTTTCAGCCTGCAAGCCTGGAGGCTAGTTCACTGGTGTAAAGGTCTATTCACCCTTGCCTAGTTCACCTTGTATTTACCTGCTTATTACTGATTTCATTAAGCTGTGACTTTGAAGATATGAATTAGTTGTTTGTGAACTTACTGGATAACCATATGAAGTTCGAAGATATCATGAATGAGTTGTTTGTGAACTTACTGGATAACCGTATGAAGTTCTTCAGGCTATAGGATGGAGAATGGAAAGCAGTGTAAATGAAAACAATTGCGGTCTTAGTTTGTAGAAAAACTCTTTCTTTTTTGTCTTTGTACTCCTGAGGTGATACTGTTCTCAAAAAAGATTAAATGAGGGATCTAAGATTGGGAGGACCATGATGCGTCATATTTGCTTTTTTCCAAATGTACGTTCTGAAAGAACTTTTATATATAAGAGGAAAAGGTGAAGGCTAATCAATGACTACTTGAGAAAGCCAGCATTATTGTAACTTCTGTATTTAAATACTTTCAGGTTGAAAGTTTTGTATTCTACATTTGGACTTGCAGGATAATCAAACATTAGTTGTGCCTGCAGTGGGCAGGCTCAGATGTTACAGAAAAAAAACCCCAAGAACTCTGCATCTGTACTGTAAGACAGAGTAAAGTTGGGTGCAAGGCCTGTTGGAGGGAATGGGAACTCGAACACCTTGGGCCTGGCGAAGCTTGCTGGGAGCATGTTCTCTGTAAAAGGTTCTGTGCCATTGTGAACTCCTGATCTGAATTGGTAGGTGGTTTGAAAATTGGTACTTCGCATTGCCCAAGGATTATGGAAAAGTCACTGCTGGGAAATCCCCCTAATGCTGCACAACCTGTAGAAAGGCTCTGGTGGGTATCCCTCTGGCTGCAAGGATCCCCAAAACTCCCATTTCTGCTGTGTTAGGATATTTGACACTTAAATGTGGAGATGGACAGTACAAGAATAAAATAAAACCTATATCCCTTCTGTAGATTAAACCAATTGAATGCATCTCGGAGAAATCAAGTTATCTGTAGGCAGATAAACAATATGGAATCAGAACAACAGGAAGAGGAGTTATTCTGTGTCATGGCCTCTAAAAAATGGTTGTGCTTTTTCAGTTACTCCAAGGCTGTGCTTCTGTCTGTGGAAACAGAAGCACTGGTTATTTAGAGGAGAGGGACGTGACTGGACAGGTCACCTACTACGTTTGTAGAGGGTTGCAAGAAAAACCCATTAAGGCAGAAATGGTGCTGCAGAATTGAAAAACAATTGAAAATGCCAGATAATGTCTTTGATATTTTTGCCAGTAATTTCTGAAAAGAAAAAATTCTTCTTCACAGCTCTGTTCCTGTCTGACTATCCGGAGGCTTGTGGCATTACAGTATATTGTATGCAGCAGTCACAGTCTCTGCCTTTCTTTTATACTTTCATTTTTTAACTTCGAAATCAGCCTGGCACGGTTTGGCTGTTTGCTGTCACAGGGAACCTTCCTGTCATGGAAGTGGGGCTGAAGGTCCCTCCCTGCTGCGTGGAGCTGTGCTGGGCCTGGGGGCAAATGCCCTCAGCCGCTCCCCTCTTCACCTAGGAGGTGATAGCTCCTGTCGCTCCTTCTCTTGTTTGTTTGGGGTTTTGTGCTTTAATAACTAACTATTAATGAGACTGAATAAGATGCCAGTTATGCTATGACTTATTTATTGTCAATAAAATACAATAAAGTTGAAATGTCAGGGATTTTCTCCTCAGTTTATTGTGGAGAGTGGTACTGCCCTGTTACGTTTCTTTGCTGTGGTGCTCTGTTTTTCCAATTTTGAACGTTAACTGAAAGAAGAAATTATAACCACTTGTCAATTTACTGTTTCATCTTCAGCTAGAGAATTAGAACAGCATTTCATTTGTTTTTAAACTGCTGTTTGGAAATTTGATTAAGGTTTGAGAACAACAAAATTTCTCATATATCCTGATTCTCTCTGCTGTCAGCTGAGGTGAGTGTAAGGCAAACTTCTTACTGTGTTTGTTTCCTCAGGCCATATCTTCTGAAATCAACAACAGGTTGTTGGCTTTTGTTTTTAAAAAGTCAATGGAAATAAGGTGAGTGTCCAGTTCCTGTGGTCGCAGTCTCAATCCAAAACATGGATTGAGCCCATGAAGGGCCAAAAATTGGTTATTTGTCCTTTAAATATGGATTTGACTAAATTCAGATAAAACAGGGGGTCCTCTTACAACCTTTAGATACTCCTGCGGTTTCAACAACTAGAATTTGATTGTCTTTTCTCTAGAGTGGCCTAAAGGCCCTGTGCACTGAATCTGCATGCTTTTACCTCCTCGGAGGAGGAAGTCATTGCTGTCCTCCCCAGCCTGCCATTTTACCACAACTTCTGGCTTTCCTCAGCTGCATGGCAGAGTAATCTAGCTCATACTGTTGGTGTGACTTTATCAGTAGCATGTTTTTCATTAATTTCAGCTTCTTCGTAAGTGCGTCTCACTGCTGTAATGCAGCCTGCTGGTGAAGTTCCTGCAAGCTTCCCTTAGTCATGCAGTCCATCTCCTTCATCCACACCATCAGTGTCACCTCAGCAGGACCCCACAGCAAAAGGTAAGCCAAAATTCTCTTTCCTATGTCTGCCAGGGAATGATTTTCCTGGGCTGCTTCCCTGTCAGGCTTGTTCTGTGTGAAGTGTCCTGGTAGTCTGTTGGCTCATCACCAGTCTCCCAGTCATGTGGCTCATCCTGAGGATTGTCGTCTGAGGTGAAAGATAAAGAGAAGGATCTGAACGTGGTACACATATATGAAAGGACAAAAGACTTCTGCCTGCTGTCTTATTTTTCAAATTGGAGCTAACAATCGGACATGAGTGAGCTGTTTGTTCTTACCTCTTCCAAAATATTGTGTGACTGTGGATAAATCATTTAATATTATTGCCTTAGTTTTGTGTACGCAAAATAAAAATGATTTTTACCTTCTTCACCAAGTTGTTAGGAGGATTAGGTAAAGAATAAGAAGTACTCAAATCTCGTGTTGGGCAATATACAAATGCTTGTAAAAAAACTATGTAAACTTTGTTTTTGCAGAACAGGAGTACTGTCCAGCCCTTCTTATCTCTCCAGATTTCAGCCTCCACTTCAGTGCTTCCTCTGTTCTTTTTAGTATCATCTTGCTCTGTCAGAAAACTTGGTTGCTGGAAGGTTTAATTTGGTATTTAGTCAAGCAGTCCCTTCCACTCTTGAGTTTTAATATAACTGTTGCACAGTCAGGGTGTTCTCACCAGAAGATACACATTTTAAGCCAGGTCTGCAGTTCTTCTCTAAAAACCTTCTTTGTAATCTATTAATGGAAGTCGCACTTGACCCTGACTCAGGACATCACTGCTATTCAGGAAGACCGATGCAATGCCTGCTGAAGATTCACTGAAGTGATTTTTACTAAACAAAGCCTATAAACTAAATACAGAAGCTTAAAGCAAGTATATCTTTAAATTAAGAATGGCTCTATATACAAATATAAGTGCTTTGGGATGTCTGTGTTTTTCTAGCGGTTATGAAATGAAGATCTTTAAAGCTTCCTTGAAGATATGATGCTCTTCTCCACTAACATCTTGACTTTGTGCCCTGTCAAAACAGAAGACTCTCTTAGTCACAGTGAGGTAGTCATCTCCCTCCTCTTAATACCTCTTCCCAAGGATGCTTCAAGGAGGGAGTTTCTTACTGTTGAGCTCCTCCTCTCTTCACCTTACTGGTGAGCTCCACATGCCTTGCTGAAGCTGGTGTTCTTTGCTTTCCTGTCTTCTGTGAAGTACTTTTAGCACCTGAATCGTTTTTTGGCTGCTGTATGCTGACTGTAGGGATACTGCTAGCTTAGCGAAATCTTGCCCTCTACACAGCCGCTGCTACTGCACTACCACAACATGCCAGCAAAACTTTCTGGAGATGTACTGTGAGCAGTATCAATGAATGGACTTAAAGGACCCAAGAATAGGGGAAAGTGTGAAATCCTTAACTTGAAATTGCTGCTCAAGGCAGTGGATCCTGAAACTGCAGCCTTTCTGATTTTACTGTGAGTAGATTGACTTGGACCATTAAATTTTTTTTGGGAAATAAGACTTGTTTTCCACATTCTAGAATTATTTTAGTTTTAAAAGGCTCTGGTATCTTTGGCTGGTGATGATGGCCTAATGGAATACTGGGTGATTTTACCTGGTTGAGTAATTTTATTCCTGACGAGATGCGTGGAATGACTTCACTTGAAGTAAGACCTCCAAAAGAAAAAGTGAGCTCACTTTTTTTTTTTTTTAAAAAATATCATTTAATAAATACAATTTAGAACATGATTACACAGGTAACAATACTACTCAAAAGGTGGAACCTTCCTGTGTGAGACATAACAACCTGTTAAACTTATTCTGGATTTAGAAGAAGAGAAGCAAGAAGCTTGAAGACTGACAGCTCAGAGGACATGCTACTTTCTTTTCGATGGGATCCAAAATGGACTTAGTGTTTGGATCAGAGTCTCTTTCGCACAATGTATTTGTTACACACCGTGCTAGCTGGCAGTGCAGTGAAATTTTTCCCTAATGAAACCTCTGTCACTGTAAAATAAGCAGATATCCTTGCTAAACAAATAACATTGTCATAACTGTGATGTGGGTTTGTCAGTCCATTTTCTTAACAGTGTGGTTATTTAAGCAGGATGTTTGTCACATGTAACAGTAAGATAAATTGATGATGAATAGATTAGATCTTTTAAGGAGAGCTGCGATCAAAGTCTCTAAGAATTTATTGGCTTTTTTGGGGTGTTTTTTATTTGTTTGCTTGGGGTTTTTTTGGTGCTTATTATATTTGTGTGCGTGAAGACCACTTGCAGAAGCTTGTCAGTGGAGAATCAATGATTGATCTTACTGCAATAGACATGCAGATAGGTGCTCTCTAATAAATTCATATTTGATCTTTGTGTAGACACTTCAAGTATCGCTTTCCAGCAATCAGCAGCTCTTCTAGCTCCAGTGATCGCCAGAAGTTATTTTGGGAAATTACAGGAAGTGCATGCTTAGTCTGAAAATAGTTAAGGCCAATTCTTAAAAAGAGGAGTTAAGCCATGAATGATTTGCAATTCACATAGATAACTGTCATTATAATACTCCCCTAAAAAAAATTTCAATAGCTGTAATGAGAAGGAAACAAGAAATGAAACTCAAAGGAAATAAATTACAAGTCCAATGTGCTCAAATTCTCCCTTTGTTATCTTTGCACATTTTGTTGTTTTCAGTATTTCTGCATATTCTTTTTCAAAGCAAACTTTACCAGCAAGCAAGGGTCAGATTTCTCATGCCTGTCATTTGCATTCCTTGGTTTCTTCTCTGTTGTTTTCTAAGGCTGACAAAGATAAATTTAGATTGATTTCCTTGTGAATTAACAACCTTAGTGTTCTAGTCTAATTCCACCTTTAGTATACCTATTTGGTACTGCAAAGCTGTCTGTCTATGTGTAACACTATGCATTTTCATTTATTTTGAAGGAAAAATAATTCAAAACCAAAACTGGGACAACTCTTAACCCTGTGCCTTCAGAAAAAGGTTTTACCTCCTATGCTTCTTCACAGGAAATGAAAGGTCAGAAGAGTTAAAACATGAGTGCTCATTTTGCTGCAGTAAAATATGATGCTTCCGTATGATCATAATTTTAAATTACTTCTCCAACTTTGTTACTGCCAAAATTAATCAGGGTAATGTATGGCAGAGTGAACTGAAATACACAAACACAATAAGTATCCTGACTTCCTAAGACAGGAAAAAAACACTCTAATTTCTAGGAGTGTCGTGAATTAACAGAAAATAATTCTCTACTATATGAAGTAGTCCATAAGATATTAGTGTGTTGGTTTGTGTTGTGTTTTGTATAAATAGTGAGGCTTAAAATGAAGCCGCTTAAAGGAAGAGGGAGTTCAATGTCATAAGCATTCTTTGTTTGGGGCGAGGGGAAAAAAATCATGGTTCCCTGCCAGTTTTTTTATATGATAATGGGAACCGTACACGGGTTGGTGTGGTAGTATGCTGTGTACAGGCTTCCGTAAACCAACGTCATGACGCATACAGCAAATATAGACATTCCAGATTATAATTATTGTCTAGTCGATCCCCAGTTTTAGAGACAGTTTAGAGAGTGGAGAGTAGAGGTAACCCGTCTTCACACCAGCACAATTTGAAGGAGCTGAAACCTAGGTGACAGGTTCAAGCTTGGACACATATTTATGCAGGGAAGCAGTGGGTTAAAAAACATAGCCAACGAAGGCTGGAAAAAGCCTAACAAAATCCACAATTGTGATCTTTGGCCATGGAAACAGTGCGATCGAAGTGGAGCTTGGATGCTGAACTTAACCCCGCTCACACCAGAGGGATGATCCTCTCCTGACTGGCCTTATCTGATCTCCCCTCAACAGAAGTGGCCTCAGGAGCGAGGTGCACCACGTCATCGGAGGGCTCAGCCGGCAGTCGCTGCTGTCTGTGACGGTGCTGTTGGCCCTCCCTGTGGAGCATGCGTGCTTGCAAGGGTGACGTGACGGATCTGCTGCCCAGACAGTGGCTGCTCCCAACCCTGCTCTAGTGGGAAGCCATCTGAGTGCTATTAATCACTCATCCCTGACGCATAGAGGTAGGGGCCACCTTTCAGGTGCACAGTGGTAACATACTTGATGAAAACAAATGGGAATTTGGCTGCAAGCTTCTGAATGCCTGCCTTGGTCTCAGCAGCAGGCAGAACATGTAATGACTAAGTAAATTCCTGCAGCCCGCACAGTCAAAGTGGTCCTCTTTCAGTTTTATAATTTATGAATATGTTGCTGGGAATAAACATAGGACTTGTGTGCTCCAGGCAGTGTGTAAAGCTCTATCTTGCTCTTGTTTCACTGCATAACAAAATCCCCATCACAGATGATAGCCAGGCCAGAGACAAAGCTTATAATGAAATGATGTTAATATTTTTTTTAACACACACACACAGAGTTAGATTTTTTGTAAGTATTTCTGTGTTCATACCTTTTTGTGTGTAGCATATCCCGATGTCCTCTGCACCTGTGTGGAAAGTCTGCCACTGCTCCTAGAGTGACGTGACCTAGATTTTAAAACAAAAACTGAACCCAAGAGGTTTTCAGCTGTAGGCTCACATTTTCACTGGAACTGAACTTTCCCAAAAGTACATTGGCCTTGATCAAGGTCTGGAACTGGTGAGCCGAGAAGGGAATTCTTGCAACTCAACCCTGACTTTCAGATCCAGCTAGCATAATTACACTTTAGCTACTGGGCAGTAGTACTGCTCTGGATAGCATCAAAGCATTCTTGTAAAACATTTTGAACTACTCCCAATGACCACTTCTGTGGTCGGTATATAGTGACTCATGAGCACACATTCAACTGTGCCTTGTCCAAAGAGTCATGCAGTTTCTATATACAGACACCAGCACAGATCCGTGTGCCAGTCTACCAAAAAGCTCAGTTGTAAAGACCAGATAATTTGACTACCCAGGCATTGTGGCATCCATTGCATAACTGTATTTCAAATACTGTCTGGAGTCTGTCGCAGCTTCCCGGGCAGGATCTATCATATCGGCTAATGCATCCGGAATGGGCTGTATCAAAAGCTTTAGCGAATCAATGCCGACAGAAATGTAATTTGACTTTAATCAATTTCATTGTCGGAGGCAAAGAGGAAAACATAGATAAAAGCTTTAAGAGTACAGAAAGGAAAAATTTAATTTGTAAGAAGCTAATTAATTTGTTTTTAAGATAGTTTTTTTTCAGTCCTTTTGTAGAGTGCAGCTTGTTTAAAGAAACTGACTTGCTGGAAGGAACAGACAGTGTCCACAGCAGTGTTGTTTCTCTATGCAGAGGTTAGTGTAAATTATTTATATTTATTTTCTTCTTTCTCCAAGGACCTAAAATACATGAAGGTTATTCAAAAGAAAATAAAAAGAAGGAAAAAGGGAATTAGGTGGAACAGTAGAAGATGAGGAAAGGGTAAATGGGAAAAGCATCAGAGGGTGACTGTATCTAGCAAAGTGTGTGTGTGTATGAATGCATGTGTGTAAGACAAATGCTCCAACAGCACTGACTGCAAGCTAACCAAAAGTCACAAATCACCCTTGAAAACTCAGTTCTATTTTTATCCCACAACAGCCTTAACATAAGTATTTACTAGGCATTTATTCATTAGTGAATTACGTGAAGTGATGAGGTTTGTATGGGGTTCAAGTTATGGTTTGCTTTATGTTGTAGTTGTGATGCACATGTTATATGGGATGTATTTAAAGATAAATATCTGTTGGAGGAAATGTTGAATTATTTGTGTTTCAGAATATGTTAAATATTCAGCCCGGACTCAATTTCAGTAATAGCCCTGTTTCTGTGAGGTGGGGTACAGTTCAGCAGTTTCTCTTGAACCATGGTAAGTTTGGAGTTCTTTTCCTGCAGGTGATAGCCGTCCTGGATCGCTGTCAGTGTCAAAGAGTTCACTATATGATTCCTGTTCTATAGCAGGCTGCTTAGTAAATTAGATAATCCTCTTCTATTGCTGTTTGATTTGAGGGATATCTGTTCTGGAAAAGACAAATACAGATAACTCTGCCTACCCATTTAGATGATATCTGAAGAATGTCTATGAAATTAAGAGGCCAATTATTTACATTTAACTGTAGTCACTGCATATTAATTCCTGTTAGTATTTATAATACTATGTGCAATGAAAGAAATTAAGTAACAAAATTTCCAGTAGATGTATGTAAGATTATCATAGCTGTCAGTCAGCCTATTCTGATAATACTGTGAATCTGAGCATTAATTTTCAAATGCTCTCCTTTTCCTAGTTTTCTGTCAGCTTGCTGCTGCTATTCTTAACTCTGAGCAGTCAGCATTTGGGTTGGAGGAAGATGAAAAGCAGGTATTTCGTGTCTGTGTTTCTTTTTGAGGACAGCTTAAAAGCTGGAGAGGTGCATCTGAATGTTTGTGAGAAAAACTGTGTGAATCAGAACTAAGCACTATGAATTTTCTATTTACTGTTTTTAAAGCAGGTGAGATTTTCATAAAGTAATTAGGAAGTACTTTAAGTGACAGGCATAGAAAGTATCTTTATTTTTTATTTCCAGCTTTTAGAATTGGCCTGATTTCCACAAGTGCAAGGCAATGACAGATGCCATCTTTTGCATTGGGCTTTGACGTGATGGCACATTTCTGAGAACCAAGCCATTGGCTGCTACTTCTGCTCTTCTGAAAGTAACTTCTTAAGGTATTCAGGACTACAAAAAGTGATTTTTATCATTCGTGGATACTGTGAATGATTTGCAAAAAACTTGTATTTTCAGGAAAAGTATTGCAATTTGTACAGCACCATTAAAGAGCTACAGACCTAAAAAAAAATTAAATCGTGTTTGTGTGAGCTATCACACATCGTTTGGGGATTTACATCTGTTGTCTTTTTATTTTATTATGATTTGCAGTGCTTTTTCTGTTGAAAGGAGATAGTGGTGATAAAGAAATAGCTCTCTCCCCCTGCTTGGTGTGAACTCTTGCCTTTAAGGTAATAATACATACATTTAAAAGTGCGCCTCTGTGCACATACATGTGCATGCACATAAATAACAATTTTTTAAAAGAGAGAGAGGGGAATGCTGTGAGAACTGCCTCAATAACTTTATGAACTTAAGTGCCGACTGCTCTTAAGAGTTATGATCCTTCTGTTCTGTGCTGAGCATTGCTGTAGGGTCATATTACTATTCTTTGTGCTGTACATATTTCCTTGCCTTCTTGCAATAAAAAGAACCCCTGCTTTTATTGTAAGCATTTCCAGTTTGTAACAGATCAGCAACCCAGTGTTGTTTCTTTGGCAGGGTAAGGCCATCAAGACCTATCCTTTATGGGACTTTCCAGGTGATTTACTAGCTATGACTTTCCTTTCATATCACCCTTGAAGTTTCATCAAAATAATTTGCAATGTATTGGGACCAAATAAATGGCATAGGCTAAAGCATCTGTTTGCCAAGATAACCACACTAAAACTTGCCAGACCAAACATTATCGTTAGAAACATGGCTCGACCATAATGCCTATCTCTGAACTGGAGTGGAAATGGTTTCATGGGAAAAAGTTTGCTCAACAATATATGGGCTCATAGACCCTACGTTTGGAGAAGAGACAGCATACCTAATTTAAATAAGTTTAAACTGCAGCCAGTACTGTGGTTTGTGGCTGATCTCTATTACCTGCTGTCTTTTCAGATTCTGTTTCTTTTATTTTTTGTTTTATCTCAAGATAATTCCTGTCTTTTTTCTTTTTTCTTTTTTTTTAACTTGTTTCCCTCATTGCTGTTTTTGAGGACTTATTAGAGAAAGCAAACTATATTTCCATCAAAGATTCTTCTTGCATTTTTGCCTTTGAACTTTGTGACTGTAGGATGCCTCACAGAACATAGAGCTGATTCTTGACCTTACAGTGTTTGGGGAGTTTAGCTTGAAGCATCATTGCAGCATTTGAAGTTAGGAAAAAATAAAGGTTACATGATGAGATTATTGGAAGGGATGGGGGAAGAGATGGACTTATCAGCTTTGCATTCAGTCCTGGAGTCAGATTCCCAAATTTAGTAGCCTCATCTAAGAACAGCTCATGCCTTTTAAGTGGCTTAAAGGCTGAGGCTCTGCGAGGCAGTTTCCACACTTTTCGTAATCTACCTGAAGTTTGGTAATAGACTTGTGTCACTCATGGGTGGGAAAGACAGAGCAGGGTAGATTCCTCAGCATCCAAACCTTGCCCTGCCCCACAGAGGAAAACCAGCATAAGTTGATAAAGCCAGCTGCTAATTTAGTTGAAAAGCCTTTTCCTTTCATTTTTGTGAATGAAGCACTCAGGTGAGACAAGTGCTATGACGAGGATGGGTGGCAGGGGGAAAACCTTGTGAACAGTTTGTCGCTCAGGGACTGGACTGCAGTAGTGCAGATGCAAAGCACCAGATCAACAGGATAAAAGGGGATTAAGTAATCAGGGTAAGTTCCTTTTCCTGATAAACTCTGTGGAAACTTTGCTGTTGTTTCCCTTGTTCTTTAGCAAGAAGAGCTATGATTAGACAGCAATGCTGAGATTGTTTCTCCCCTGTATGGATTTTGTTCCAGTAGGTTCTGAAGAGGGAGAGGGGATGATGAAGCATTAGACTGCCATGCTTTCAGCTGCCCTTTCCTTTCCCTTTCACTCAAGCTTTTCTATCAAGGATCATCCAAATATATGCCGTCTCACCTCATGAATGTGTCTAGTGTTCCATTTTGTCCTTGGTTCAAATTCTCAAGTGGTTTGTAGGGCTTTTTTCCCAAGCGTCAATGCAGCTCGTGTTTTGTTCTTCCCATATTTTCCATCACACTATGACAAATTTTGACTGTCCTTTCAGTAGCTTTATTGTCACTTGTCTCTGTATTACTGTTGCTCAGCTTGTCATTTAATAACTGAAATACTAGGACATATAAGAACACGGGAGATGACATATATCACCCAGTTGTCATGTTTGGAATTGTAGCAGCTCTGTTGCACAGGATACAGTTGTAAATTAAAATTTTCCATTGACCTGGAGCTTAGAAGGGTATTCTCAGTACAGTATTTGCTTAGTCAGTTTTGCTGCTCTTGATATATTTATATCAGGGTTTTTTATACTCCTATTTCTTATTTCATGTAGCTGTTCCTAGTAAAACCCCATTTCTCTGGCATGCCCTTGCCTTTATGGGAGGTGAAGTTTGCAACCATTCTTGAGATTGGGTGAAAGATTTTGATTGTAAACTGATTGGCAAACCAAAATCCTGTGTGTTGTATGTATGCAGGAAGCTATGAAAGTTAACTTTTCTTTACATCAAAGGAGGAAGGAAAAAAATCTGTCTTTTAAAAATGGCTGTATCTGAAATAATTCAAGATAGGAAGGTTTTATGAGACCCATCTCTTCATAAATTCTGGGACTGATGTATTTGTCTCTTTAAAATTTAACTACATTCAAGAGAAAAATTAAAGGTTATGTAGTTTTGATAACGTAATATGGAGCTATTTTTAGTGGCTAAAAAGCCTTGTCAAAAGTACCCACTTTCCACCAGGACTAGCACATTGAAGCCAATATGGGATTTGAATCCAGCCCATTTTTGAGTTGTGACAGGCCCAAGATCCCTTTAAAAATTTTGAGATCTCAAATGCTTTCTGATTTGCTTCAGGCTTTACAGGTAAATTCTGCCTTGGCATACGGTCTTGAAATTTCAGACACATTGGTGTTACTTTGCTGAAGCAAAAGAGGCTGTATGTGTCAAAATCAGCTTTTGAAGGGAATGACTGTTTCAGCCTTCGCTATGGAGAGGCTATTGTCTCTTCAGAATAAAGTAATAGATATTTCAGAAGTGCTTTGAAGTTGTGCCAGCCTCCTCACAGAGCTGTGAAATCTGATACCTCCGCTTTTAAGCTGTTTGTGAAAGTACAAACTGTAGTACTTGTGGAATTCATTCACTGACTTCCAAACTTGAGTCTGGCCTGGGAATGGGAAGAAAGAGTTTAAGAAAAAGGGAAAAAAAAAAAAAAAAAGACTTCAGTAGTATGTGGCAGTTAACTGTCAACTTTGGCATCTTTTCAGATTTGCGGCTTCATGCTTTCTAGAGATAAACTGTGACTTTTCCCTAAGGACTGGAGGATTTTATTTTCTTTTCCACTGAAGCTCTCAGGATTGTGTGACTGTAGGAGCTAAGTGAAGTGCAGAAATGCCAGCAAGACGCCTGCTATGCTCTTAGATAGTTAACTTAAGGTTGCAGAACATTTCTTGCAGCTTGTTCCCATTTACATTAGTTTCTCAATATTTTCTATTTGTAAAACAGATGAATAGGATCCCTTTGTCCACATTACCATGCTTTGTCACGTTTCATCTGGGTCTGCCTGAACCCTTTTGTCTCATTAGCAGGTGAATTGAAGACTTTCTGTGGGCTCAGAGCATTCCTGTGCACCCTCTGTGGCAGAGGAGCTCATGTAAAAGCAGAGAAAGAGCAACCCTGGGAGCAAACGAATATTCAAAGAGTCAAACTTTCTTATCCTTTTCGTTCTCATTAGAGCTCAAATGTGAGTGAGCAGTGAGGCCTCCATTTCTGCTGTGCAGCCTGTTGCTTTTGTTTTATTTCAACAGAGTTGAAGGAAAGTATCCGCACGTATCTCTTCGTAGTGCTCTCTGGGCTTGTCTTGCCTATGCAGGATGTTTGAGTCATAACTTGAGTTTTGCCCCAGCTCAAGTCTTGCCCAAATGCAGAAACCTTTAAGATGAGGATGGTGGTGTTTTCACTTGAACTGACTGGCTTGTCTGCTTACATAGGCTACAGCTCAAGTTAACATGGTTTGTCAGCTGCTAACGCAGTTCTTCTGTGCAGTAATCCAATCCCTCTGAGCAATGCAAGGGTTATTTTGCAGTGCGGCTGCTCTCGACAGTGAGAGATGAGCATGCCTTACTACATTGGGGCAGGGGGGGAATGGAAAAGGTGCATTTCTACTTGCTGAGGACTGATATGACAGATTTCATGGACATGTGGGGAAAAGTCAGAAAGCTCAGGCGAAAACTGAATTGCAACTGCTAAGGAAGGAAGAATAGCAAGGAAATACTTAAGTAATCAAGGTGGAGGAGAGTAGAAGTTTATTACTTCTTACTTTACATTACTTTACATTACATTACTTTAATGTGGAAATGAGCAAATAATGGGTGATCTATTTGATGTCTTTCTCCTTTCAACAACAACAGAAAAGGTGATTTATGACCAGATGCTTAAAACAGTTAATTTTGATAAAAATAGTACTGAAAAGGAACAGGTCAGGTGTACTTGATAGATAAGAGAGATTATGCAAGTCAGCGGGACTTGATACAATATCCTATAATATGAAAAATTTGCAAATGCTAAGCTATCTGCCTTTCTCTTTAAGAAATGTGGAGTCACCTGATGATGTCAAGAAGGCAAATGCATTACCTATGTTTGAAAATGCAAGGACAGCTGAGGGCAAGGAAGGCATGGAGAATTTAGAGAAAGCTAATGCTTGTTCAGTATTGAAAATGAATAATGGCGTAAATTATTAGGTGATACTTTAAAAATCTTTCTTGTCCTTACAAATATGATAAATAACTATCATAGTGCCACTACATACTGGTGTAACGGGTCTAGTAGATTTGGTGGAACCTTTTTTCAAATAAAAGCTAGGACAGAGTACCACACAACATTCTTGTAAGCAAATTAGTCTAGTTTTATCTATCATAAAAACGTGGTAAGGTGGGCACACAACTGACTAAGCCATCCTGGGAGGAATGGGCAAATGGGGATTTAGTATTTCTAATCTGAAGACTGCCTAGGGAGGTCATGATGACCTTGCTGGTGGAGTCTTTCAAAAATAGCATAGATATATGGCACTTGATTGTGCCTCAGAGGTAGGATATGGACTAGATGATTTCCTGCAATTCCTTCCACTTCTCTGTTCCTGTGACTCTGTGACGTAAGGCTAACTGGGGAGATATTAACTCAAGTGCAAATAACTCAAGTTAACTATGCACTGAAGACACAGCCCTCAGCTTAGTAGATGTCATTTTAAAACCTGGCTGGAAAAACGAGGTTTCATATGTGGTAATAATGTCCCAAGAGGACATCCCAAGTTGAATGGTAGCTTCAAGACTGATGTGGACTTTTTGGAGAGGCTCCAAAACGTGAATGATCAAACAACTAGGAAACAAACTTAGAAGGCATACTGAAACAATTTGCATTGTTTAGAGAACAAAAGACCAGAGGAAACATTACAAGAGTCTTCAAATACAGAAAAACCTGCTGTAAAGAGGAGCAGTATGTTGTTTGCAGAGAGTAAAAGCTATGCAGTAGATGGAACAAGAATTAATAGAACTAAATGGCAGCAGAAAAGATTGAAAGAAGGTACTAAAAAAAAGAAAAAAAATGGAAAAAAAACCCTCCAAAACCCAACTATCCAAAGCAGGGATAGCAATGCACTGGATAAGATTGCTCAGGTGATTATGAAATCAGTGATGAACTTAAAGAGCATGTTAGAAAAATACTTCTCAGAAAGGACGTGGTGATAGTTGTTCCTACTTTGGGACCTGGGATGGACTGGATGTCCTTTCAATGTCCCTATCTGATTTCTTTTCAAAGATCTTTTTTCTCCTGAGGAAGAATGCTTTGTCTTGATACTTGAGGTACTTGGGGATTAAATTTATTCATTTACTTTTCAAAATAGAATTGTTA
>NW_009646736.1:4119359-4154731 GCF_000708025.1 Charadrius vociferus | reverse complement strand
CAGGACTGCATCTAAAGTTTTCGCCTTTCTGTTCCTTGTTTGTCTGTGATGAGGGATGTGTGGATGATAACCTGTCCTCTAACCCATTGCAGTGTATGGGAAGAAAGAGATGCTGTTTCTTTGCCTGAGGTACTACAAGCACTGAACAGGTAGGCCATACTGATTATCCAGACATTGCAAATGGAATTGTTTTATGCAGTTGTTGTGAATGTGGATTCCTAGTTATCATTTGCAGTGGTTCTTCAAATAACACCTAGACATGCGTTAATTGCACATGTTTAGAGCTTTTGTCTAAATGTTCATTGTCTTTTGGGTACTAAGCTGTCGGAGAATGTGATGTAAATTTGAAAAAAACCAAACCTGGAAGCAAAATGTAGCTCATATTTAGGCAATGTCAGATAAGTTTTCTGAGGCTAGATCTGTTAAAAACTACAAAATGATCTGTCATTTCTGGTTAGAAGTTCAGAAGGAAGCAGACAGTTTGGATCAGGCAACAGTCTGCAGCGGTATGTCCAAAACAAGAGCTTTTGTTCCAAACTGGGCTGATGCATGCCACCAAATATGCAAAGAATGCAGGGCCGTTTGTGGTGCTACTACAGATACCATCACCGGAAAGCTAAGCACCCAAATTCCTGTTGAAATAACATTGCAGTTAAGATGAAGGCAACCAAAATAAGGCAAATCCAAAGCAGAAGGATACCATTGCCTGCAAGTACACTAGTGTTCGATATAAAATGATCTCTGTTTTTCTTTGAAATTCAGCATTTGCAGACCGCCAGTGCATTGGCTTAGGCAATTAGCTGTGAAACTTTCCAGGGTTGAAGGGGCGAGGTTAGTTACAAGAAGAGTTAAGAATTTTTGAATCAGCTAGTGCTGTTTCATTAAAAAAATCTGTGAAGGCTGCATCCCTTACATCAGGAAATGATGTTTTTCCAGTTAACATAATTTCAAAAATAAAACATAGCCATATATTTGAAAGCTCACTGTGTAAATATGTGCAAATTGGAGTTGTTGTTGCATTGGCTTTTGAAAAGGCTCGACCAATTGCTCTGAGTGATTTTCATACCCATTTCAGTGGTATTTCTGTAACACCACCACAATTAACAGTTAAGATTGCATTCAAACTTTAAAGTAAAGTGACATTTATTTCTTTTTGTTATGTGGAAAATACTGGTTGAACATAACCAAAATAAACACTGTTCTTAGGGAAAAAAAATTATCTTTCTGGAAAATTGTATGGATATGTATTCATTCCTTTGGGAATTCAAAGAAGTTAAGAGTAACTTTCTTTAATTTTTACAACTGTGTACCACTTGCACTGTCAGGACATTTTAGTGCTTGAAGATTTAGGCAGGTCTAGATTGGAATCCTCTCCAAATGAGCTTTCCAAGTTGACTACCTTGAAAATAATTTAAATGAGCAAAATTTGTAACATGACACTTCATTAGTAGTAGCTAAAGAAGCTAAAAAAAAAAAAACAAAACCAAAAAAAAAACCAAGCCAAAACGCACAGAGCATCAAATCTGCCAAATGGCACATCTGAACTCTGACACTTGGCAGTTTTGGAATTAACTCCTTTGATCAGCTGGTAGAGTTCATCTTTAGTAAAGCATATGTTTTGCACAAGGAATTTTATTTTTCACCCCAAAATTTGGGGCACAATAAGGAGTTGTGTTGTACAGGACCACGACTCAAGAGGTTGGTCTGTGTCAGGATCACCTTCTGCTGATGTTTGTCAGTGTGCTGTAGGGGAGGTATTTTTCATCACCCATAGGAGTGAGCTAAAGTAAATATCTTCTGCATGCTGTGGGTAACTTTTAAGAGCTAATAAGCACAATTCAGCACATCTGAAGAACAGGCGTTCATAGTTATTAAACACCATGGTCTTGGCTGGTTACAAGCTCTCCTCCTGCTGGAGGGAGGCTGGAAGGGGCTCTTGGCCTGACCCAAGCTGGCACTTCTTATGCTGGAAATCAAAGCATTAGAAGTCTGGGTGCCTGGAGGTTACCTAAACAGGTGTCACAGAAAAAAAATGGCCTGGAAAATACTGATTAATATGTAAAAACAGGTGGCTATTGCAGCAGTGTGGGCTGGCACCAGTGGTGAAATGGGAAACAAAGCAGATTAAACTCCTCCTGGAAAGATCAGTTGGTAAAGGCAATGATTTGGAACCCATCTAGAGAAGTCACTGCAGAGGATTCCCCCTGCCTCTGTTTTGATGAAGTAGTTAAGTAGTATAAAATCACAAATTCAGCACGACCGGTATTTTACTGTTTTTCATTCAAACCATTTTTCAATTATGCTTCTTTTCCTTAAGCTCTTAATACGTGTATCAGATTAACCGGTTTTCCTGCCTTTTTAAAAGGAAACTGTGTGCCGATACTATGCAAAAAATATAGGGAAGAAGGACAATTTATTTCCAATGTCTTTATCTTCCATCAGTAACAAGTTGGGTAGTAAAATCTCTCTCTTTGCAGAACTGAGTTTGTGTGTTAATGGATAGGTCTAGTCAGAGCTAAAAGGAAATTTCACAATATATTTTTTGTAGAGAAGGCTCCCAATGCTAATGAGCAGCCGAATCTGTCTTGGGGAAACAGTTTGTTACTAAAAATAAATCACAGCCTAACTGTAACTAAAATCAGATTGCAGAAACCAAGCAACTCTGATTCCTGATTTCTACTGCAGAAGGAGATGAATCTATTACAAACAGCTCTGATTATTACATATTTTAAAATGTGCCAACTGAGCCCTGTTTTGAAATTAATCCAGTTGTGAGCTTCTATCAAATACGCTTACAGCATTCTCTGGAGATATTTTTCAGACTTCCCAAAGCCAGTGAGGAACCAGTTCATAGTTATGAGGCCAAAAGGAAAAACAGTGCGCATGAGCTATTTATAGAATATGAAGCAAAACAGTGTGATAAAGGGCAAATGAAAGGTTTCAACGAGAGGCTTCTTTTCGTTGCCAGTCACATGGTCTTTATATGCAATTTATTTCTTACTATACAACTTAGCAGGGAAATTAAATGACTTAAAAACAGCCTTTTTCTGGTTAGAAAAGAACCTGTCAGTGTTTCTTTACCATTTTTAATACGCTTACTTGTGGCTGCTGCTGTTAGAGAGGTTTTGTTTGCAGAAGTTTCTGCAGGAGCCAGTACATCTCTGGCAGGTACTGGTAGAGGTGGTGACCAGAAGTTGCCCCAGGGAGCATTCTGTGTTCTGCATTGAAAACCACTCTGCTGCCCAGGTCAAAATGCAGAGTTCTTACTCGTGAGCCCCAGATGTTTGGGACAACAAGACAAGGATCTATCTCCTCTGAAACGTTGACATTTAAAGGCAGTATTAGAAGCAAGTGAAGGGGAAGCCAATCTTCTAGTTGCTTTTGTGTCCCATCACCCACTGTATATAAATGTCCTTGTTCCCAATTCCTGCTCTTTTGTTCTCAATGCAAAGAGCAAAGGACATTTCTGTCCTGGGAGTTTATCAGCCAAGCTTCATCAGGTATATTTTGAACATATTTCTTTCAATCCCAGTGAAGTCGAGCATCTGTGCTCCATCTCCAGGGGTCTCTCTTAAGCAATTCTGACCTTGGAAAAAAAAAGGCAAAAACTTGACCTGGGTGCCAATTTGTGTCTCAGCCCCAACACCATATTCAACTCTTTCAGAAATGTAGGAGTTGCCAATTTTTTGACACTCACTGAAATTAGATACTTTACTGCCTAAGTGTGATGTCTCCAAGAAGGGGAATGGTACTGAGGAGAAATCGCATGAACTGTGTCCCAGAGGTCCAGGCAGATAAAAATAAGTGTCTTCTCAGATTTCTTTTTGTTGCCTTTCCTTTTTCTTTGTGTCTGTGATAAAGTTTGATAGAGGCTGAAGAAACTGGATAGTTTGTCTCCCTAATATAGAGAATGACAATGCCATTTCAGAGTATTTTCACAGACAAGGTGATTTATGACAGCAGGCTTTTTTTCTTGGACATTAGCAGCACATTTGCAGGTTTGCAGTGTGCGTGCTACCTGAGCTCCTCACCTCTTTGGTAGATCAGGCCATCACCCAAACTGTCATATCTCACCTTTGCCCGATTTCTCTTCAGTCCTGGGATCTCATGTGTTTGCTTAAAGATATTAATACTTCACAGACTCATTCTGCATTGTGACAAGTGAAAGAGTGGATAAAATATCAAGGCTTTAACACCTAGCGATGCTGTATGGGAGCTAAACACTGCAGCTAGGAAGCTGCGTAGCAAGGATCAACGAATGTGATACATCTATCTGCATTCCCATATGTCAGTCTCTCAGACAATTTCGCAGATTTGCTAATGGGAACAAGGTTTTTCAGTAAAGCTTCTTCAGGGCCCTTACAGAGATGTGAATGTACTCCAGAACCTTGATGAGTGATAAGAGGAAACACTGAAAGACACATTTCCACTGCTGCTTCTCAGACACATGACCTCCTTCATAAGTCAGGAGTCACTCTGAGTTTAAAGAAGTCGATGCTGGCTTCCTCCCAGCACACAAACTCTTAAGAACTCTGTTTTGTGTGTGTGTATGTATGTATATACATATATAATGTTATTTTCAAATACCCAGTGGAAACTTAGTGGAGTTGCAGGAACAGAAGAATGGAGAAGAACTAATTCTATATCCAGCACATGACCCAAACAATGCTGCTGAGTTGATCCCCAAGAGGAAGGCAGGGCAGTAATGCAAAGCCCGAGTTGAGAGGTTGGAGGCTGCCCTACAGACAGACCTTGGTCCAGTCTAACAGCTAGAAAAAATCGCCACCTTCTCTGCAGCATTCTTGCTGCACACTGGAATCGACTTAGTTAAAAAAAAAACCAAAACCCCCAAAAAAGGGAAAAAAGAAAGAGTCAATTTCAGCAATGTATTCTGTGGAAGACTTATTTTACTGGGCAAAAATTAAAATGGTGATTTTGAACTTCTGAGATATGCCACAATCTTTTGTTGCAACATATCTGTTGTTCAGATACCTCATACTCCACACTTTGGACTTCACAGCAGACTAACATCCCTGGTGGGACCTTGCCTTTCTGTCTAACAGCTACACAGAGACGAAGCAGAGGAGTGAGTAGCTGCTTTTGCTGATGGTTGCGGTGCATGCCCAGCTCTGTTGTGTGAGGTGGGAAGATGTTCCCACTCCATCACTCCCCGTGCAAGAGCAGCAGGCCCAAGGCACCCTGGCTGCAAGAGGTGGTGGCATGCGTATGGAGTGTGGGTCTCTGGAGCTGCCTGAGCTTTGGCTTTGCTTCCCTCAGATAGGTGTTTCTGAGCATGTTACGAAGTCTCAGCTCATCTGTTCCTGTCTACTGTGGCATTGCCGATACTTTTTCACTCGTAGTCATTTGTGCATGAAGCCAGTACAGCTCTCCTCCTAAGTTAGGCCATGAACAGAGCTACAGTCAGTAGGTTATAGACGGAAAAACAATGCTAGTTCCCTTAGCAACAACATTGAGTGAGGGTGAGCCCAAGAGAAGGGCTTTAAAGCTGTGGTCTTGGAGCATAAGTGGACACAAATCTGCCTCACCGCACTGCCTGTCTCAGTCCAACTCGCCTCTTGCTAGCGTGGAACAGGCTGATCCCATTCATTACTGTCACCTTCAAATATAAACCTGCTGGAACAGATAGCACTTCACAAAGCCATCCCGTACTCCCACTATGTGCTAACAAACAAGACTGGGCTTGTAAGAGCGCACCATAAAGTGGCAGTGTTCTTTTGATTTATTTATTTTATTTTAAAGACAATCAAGAGGCATGAGACACAGGAGACTGGCTTAAGGATATTCAGATTACAAGACTTTTTGATGAAGAGAACATGCAGCTGCCAGCTGATGTATCTGAGGAAGAGTTTGGAAAGCTGTCTCTCCTAGGCTCCCACCCTTGTGTGTTGGCAGGGTAAAACAGAGCAGCATGAGAAATCCTAGGCAGGGGAGGATAAGCAGAGGGGACTGCCCTGCTCCCGTTCTGCTCGATCATACGTTGTGAGCCACACATCCTACATGCAAGAAGTATAAGCACAGGCACACAATTTCCAATAAAGACTTAAAGGATGAACCTTAATGGGCACAGACCTGTTTTAAGAGGTTGATGAAATTATCTTTTAAAATATGGGACTACATCGCATGCTCTTGTGTGCTCTCAGCTATCTAAAACTGGCTTTTGTCCTGACACTCCAGATGCAGGGTAGTCCTTTGGCACAGAAGGGGATCCCCCAGCATAGCCAAGGGGGACTGAGTACCTGGCAGAGCAGGGAGCTGCCCGGAAGAGCACCTAGTGCACAGATGTTTAGCTGAGCTTTCAGCCCTAGGAACTCTTTGGACTTGCTGTGAAGTAAAGCAGCCTTTACTCAGAGAGACTTCTCTGGCACAAAGGCAGCACTAAGACTGGGAGACTGCCAGACCTGCAAGTTTTACTGTTAATAGACATGTTTTGAAGCAAGCATTGATTTGTAAAGTATTATGTAAAGTGATAGGTTTCTTTCCTGAAGAGTGGCTGAGGCTTCAGAACAAAGCATTGTGCCTTTTCTGTGTTCTCTTTCCTTGGCTGTTACTGTTATAAAGACTAGTGCAAGAAGCGTTTTAGTTTTGCTGTAAGAATTCATCTGCTTCTGACCCTCATTCCTCATCTGAGGTCAGTGAAGTGAAAGTTCAGGTAGTTCTCCAGGTGTGCTTACCCTATTTCAGGTCTAAGGGTTTCCAAAATACACCATGATTGCTGGTGTTGGACTCCAGCCCACAGACACATGCAATTCTGATACCACGTGTCTGATTCTCTGCCTTGTTACCTCCTTTTTTGGTGCTTTGCTTATACTGCATTAAGATTGAATTAAGCTTGACTGTCTCATGAGTCATACATGAGCACACATGCAGGTCTGTATGTACACAGAAACAGGGAGACAGGAAATACACTGTGATACTTACAGTGCTTAATATCTATATATTTGCATAACAAAATCCAGCCTATTCTGTTTCCATTTTTACACAGACTTCTCTGATTACTTAATCCAAAGCCTCATCCTACGCTCAGTTACTTCTGAGGTGAACCAGTAGGTAGGAGGGGAGCTGAATTGTGTTTCATTAGTCCCCATGCAAGTTGTTCTTTCCTTCTTTTCTTCGTCTACTCTGCTGGTTACGTGTTCTTCTTCCTTTTTTGCTTGCTTTCTTTTTTTCTGATAGGTTGGTTTGGTTTGGTTTGGTTTTTTGCCATCATTTTAGATTATGAGCTTCTTGGGTCAGGAGGTTCTTCACCTACATGTTTACATTGCACCTAGTAATATTGGGCTCTGATCCCAAATTTGGGTCTGTGTGCTACTACAATATAAATAATAATAAGCGTTGCTGCTTTGGCCTGCAGTCAGGTTGGAATCACTGCAGCTCTGCTGTGCTTGTGGGCACTACCCATTGCAAGACTGTTTTCTTAATCTTTGCCTGAAAGTTATGCTGTGTACAGTACAAATAACCCCCAGCACAGCAAAATAATAAACAGCAACAGCATAGCAAAAACTTTCAGCTGTGCCAATGGTGAAAGCATTTTCTTGCAAGAGTGCAAATGTGCTGTAAGCACTTCTTGGTTTGTTAGACATCTCGGGATGTGTAAATATAACTAATCCCATCTAGGTTATCATAAAGGGAGTTTATTGGCGAGTCCGAGGTCAGAAACCCCCTAAGGCTCAAAGGATAAACGAAACAGGTGCTTTCCCGGAGCCTTAGAAGTTATGCTACAATTAGTTTCTTCCTTTCCTTTGGGCTTAATAATATACTAAAGTTGCTATGTTATAGCTATGGTAACATTTATAATAAGAAAATATGCAAATACAGCAGCAACATAATTTTTCCGGGCTGCTTAGCAAGTAAATGGTTGTATGCAGAATGGCCTTCAATCCTATGAATATCTTTCTGTCAGAGACAGCTCCTGTTATTTATGACGGCAATAAAACTACTGATTATTATTGGACAAATTTCTCAGACATGAAAAAAAACTTCAGACATTTTACTTTCAAATCTTTCAGTACGTAACAAAAGCTTTGGCGTTTCAGAAGTTTGGTCCCTGAGGATAAACAAATAAAGTTGTAAGGAGCACACCTTGCTAATATGATTGCTCCTTATTAGCATAATAGTTTTCAAATAAACAACCTGCTAATGTCTCTAATAAGCAATTACTGTATGATGAAAACTGCAAATGGAGCCCACTGGTGGGTAACAGATAACAGTAAAATCTGTCAATAAAACAAATATTGTTCTGCCTGAACAGCTCTGTTCTTTACTCCAAGAGAGGTATTTTTATAGGATGATATTTGACAGCCAGACATGTTACAGCACTGCTCTTCTGGTACGTTGCTATGATGTTATGTGGAGTCTTTACTCTTTACAATGTTAGTGTTATAACAAAATAAGGCAGAGATTTTACTTAGTTTGAAGCTCCCTACTTGGGGAGTACTCGGGTCAAGTAAAACTGCAGTAGGATGACTGTTTGCCCAAGAATAGTGATTTGTCAGATTATTAGGGTTTTCTTTCTTTCATAAACTGAAGATCATAATTAAAAATTCAGAGTCCATCCTATCTCTGAAACATGCAAATGAATGGAAATTGCGTCTCAGCATTCTTTTCTTCTTGCTGTTCGAAAACATAAAAAATGATTGGAAAAAAGTGTTAAATGTATGCAAGAATCTCACTTTCCCAAACATTGAAAAGCGTGAAAAAGTTTCATAATTTTTCAAGCATAGTTGACAAACTATTTTCAAAACATTTGCAGATGTAATTTACATACTTGCATAGTTGCTTTACCATCGATTAGAAAGTCGTGTTGTGCTTGCTTTGGTCTTTGTATTTCTGCAGTCAGTTTTCCAAAATAATTATGCATATGTTCTCTTACTTTTCAGAAAATAAGGATATGGAATATGAGAGGGCCACAAATTCCCAAACCTGGTCCTTTCCGAATTCCATAGTAAGTATTAGGTTTTTATTTTATATATAGCTTTGGAGAAAAGGGATAATTTAAAGGAAAATCTTGAGCCATTCTTATCTTTGTTCCACTTCTGGCCTGACATCATGGTACGAAAATGCAAGGAATGTACAGTAAAGCCTGGTGTGGGAAGAAGATCTTGGCAGAAGGATGATTAATGGTGTCTAAAAGAGGGAAACCAGTTATGTAATAAATACAGCCCGTGAGATTCAAACTGAAGAAACCATCACAGGTGCAGACTGTAAACAGGCCCCAGTGGAAAGAATATTGGTCTTTTAAAGGTGGACTCTGTAAACAAACAGATGAGGCATAGGAAATATCCTTTCATATAAATTTTTATTGTACAAATCACTACATGGAACACATAAGCACCATAAGTGTTTATAAACTCAAAGAACATCCACGCTGCAGTAAAGCACCACAAATAGTGCCACGGTGTAAATGTATATAGCGTGGGGAAGATGTGTGGTCTGATGGCTCAGTTTGTTTTTTTTGACTTTTGCAAATGACATGATTTCTGCCTCTCTGGTTTTGTTTTGTTCCATTTAGCTGCTCTCAGCTACATAATTGTTCTTTTAGCTTGTAAATATTATGGTCAACCTCCAGCAAAGTTTAGATGAGGCCAATCAAATGTAAACAAGCGTGTCTGTGCCAATGATGTGAGTAAGCAAAGCCATCTCTTGTGATATTTCCTCCCCCTTTTTCTAACTCCCCTGGGACTGCAAGAGCTTTGCAGAGCCTGCTGTGTTAGCGCACAGCCTGGAGTTCAGTTTAACTGCCTGTCTGGGATTTTTTTTTCTTTTTTTGGGGGGACGGGGTGACGGTATTTGATGTAGGAATTATCCAATGAAATGAGAACAATAGACCAGAATAACTGCTGGGGAATGCCCTTGTGTCTGTCCATGCTTCTGTCCCTGGCACAGAGATCATTGCAAACTGAGCACAAAGTTAATGCAGGTGTAATGTGCGGTGCTGAGGGGTCCAGAAGGGATGAGGATGACTGGTGACTCCTGATTAGCTGTGGCCTTACACAATGTTGCAGTGCTGTGGCAGGACACGGTGGTGTTGCAATGATGCTGCGCGATGATCTCAGACCCTTGCTTGGCTGTGCTGGGACTTCAGTTTTCCAGCGGGGCTCCGTTTGGCCTGTGTAGCTTTGCCCTGCAGCAGATAGGAAGGCCAGCAGCACTGCAGGTCCTGTGGCTCCACGGTGCTGTCAGACGGTGCAGGGGTCGCAAGTGCTCTTATGCTAGAGTCACTGAACCCACTGCTTGAAAGCCTTTGAATTAAAAAGGTATACACAGCATACTTTTTACCCTTGAATATTATCTTTGAGTAAAGGGGTTTCACTCCACGTTGCTCTACTGTTTCAGCCCAAATTCAGCCAACCAGCCAATCCACTGTCACTCTGTACAGCCCCCAACCTATAGGACATACTGTCACCACAGTAAGTGAATCCCATGGGCTTTCTGGTGGGTAAATGCAAACACAAGCAAGCAGGTAGGTTTTTCCCTGCATGTGAGATCCCCTCCATTGCTTTGGAGCCCCTTGCCGTTGTGCACTGAATGCAGGCACTGCCCGCTCCCCTGCACCCAGCATTTCCCCGTCTCCTGACCTTGCCTTCCCGCCCCAGCTTTGTGTCTTCCAAATGCCCAAATCCTGCTGCTTTTTGCAGCCATAGTAGTTCAACACTATTGTCAACCTTATGTCCCACTTCTTGTCCTCCCATAAGCAGTAAGCTGTATTTGGTGGCTGTTGGGTCACGATTTGCGATTAGACATAAGCTAACCTTTAAGGAAGAAAACTACCAAAGTAATCATTGCAATGCTATTGATCTCCTGGGAGCAAAGGCTGGGAGGTGTCTGACATTTTGCATTATTATCTATGGGAGAGGAAGGAGCTGGGCTGGTTTTTCCCACAAGAAATGTATCTATTTTTGAGTGCAAAGTAGTATTTTTGCTATGGGACCCAAAACAGTTTTCATTCACTGACTCACAGCCTCTGGAGGCTTTTTCCCCGAGCTCAGGAGGCAAATGCTGTAGTGATTCACAGCTGGAAAAGTGACAGACCAGTTAGCTAAAGCTGTTCATTTAAAGGTAAAGATGTTACCTGTTTACAGGTCTCTTGGCTTTCAAGAACCAAACAGTTTCCACCAGCCCTGTTCCTGTGTTTGCATACAGAGTTGCTGTAGGTTTGATCACAATAGCTATTGGGTGAGAATCTGAAAGCAATGTATCAACAGTAAATGATTTATTCTGTAGTTCTTGTGCAGAAATCCAAAATATGATTTCAAGCTTTTCTGTTTCTCTTTAGGGTGCTTTCTCTTTTTTTTTCCCTCTCTTTTTTTTTTCTGTTTTGTCTTATGGTACAAAAATAATTCATTAGCTATTTTCTATTTTCTTAAATTTGTCCAGTAGCCTATTTACGTAATTATGGATAAATGCTTACTGATTAGTCTTTCCTTCCCAAGAGACCATATCTCCAAGGCCCAGACAGAAACTAGAGGAAATGTATTTGCACAGTGTTCAAGTTGCATCTTTTATTGTGGTGTATGGCAGCACCAGTACAGGTCAGTTTGGCAGAACCAGTACAGGTCAGTTTGGCAGCTCATGGCCTCAGACTGATCCATAGGATGCTTCCATGTGCTTTGATATTTTTTTGGAAAGCTGAAGAACGTCTATAGTAATTTCTGTGTCTGTGGAGGGTCTGATGATTGGATCTCAGTCTTCCTTGTCCACATGGAAGGAAAGGACTAGGTAGCAAATGTACTCTGGGAGCTGCCAGTGTCCGTGCAGCCTGGGAATAGTGGCAGGTATGGGACACTGGCAGTTGGGACCAGACATCTAAGCATGCTTTTCTGTTTCAGTCATGGAGTACATGGAGACTGTTTAACCTTTAGACAAAGCCTTTCCAAATTAAATGTTTTTACCAAAGAAACAAAATCCCAAGGAATAGGATATATCAATATTTAGAATTCCGCCATGTTGCAAAATCCGTGCAATAAACTTTGGATGAGTCATTACCAAATGTGTACAGTAGCACTTCTTCATATTTGGAGTTGTTCTTAAATCTATATACTTAATCGGCTCTTTAAACTTTGCTCCAGGCACAGTGAAGTGCAAAGAAATATTGAAAAAATGCCTGCAGAGATCAAGTCTGTTGGTATTTTTGGTAAATGCATTGCTTTTGCTCTTATTGGGGGCGTTTCATTAGTTTGAATTGTCTGTCTTAATGCAGCTTCTAAGTTATTGACAGTAAAGGAGATCCCAAAACGGCATGTTACCATGGAATATTTTTCCTGTTAATGTATAATAAAGAGGTAAGCCTCAGTAATCCAAAATTCAAAATGCAGCTTCACATTTCTTATTTAGAAGATGGTATCTTAATTGAGCTCCACCTGGGAGATGACTGGGTGAAGTTTGTGTGATGTTTTTGCATAAGGTGTGGCTGTCAGTTAGGTGCAGTTTCTTGTTTTGAGAAACATAGCAAAGAATTTCAGCATGGTGAAACTGAAACCATTTTTGCTGCCTGTTCACCAAAGTCCAAGTTTTCTGTTAGCTTTCTAGAGCTTGGCTTGACCGAAGCTGTCTGCTACAGTAGGCAGCGGGTCCATGAGCTTACGTAGGCAAGCAGATCTACAGGACAGCACACTGGAGCGGGATCCTAGCTGTATGTTGTAGTGTATGTTATCAAACAACTGAGAGCTCCTTGCACCACCTTTTTTACACTGGTGGCAGGATGTGGTCTGAAATGCCAAGTGTGGACAGAACTGGCAGTCAGTACTTTGTGTCTTTAGTGAAGGAGCATCTTTGATCCCAATCTGTTTGGGAAGTAATGACTACTGTATGCAAAGGACCTAATGTGGTTGATTATGCGCTTTTTCCTCCTATTCTTTTGAATCAGCCTCACGTGCAGAATCTTTGCTCAGTATCCTTCTTACTGATGTTTCATGCTTTCTGCTTTCCATTATTTGCCAATTACTAAAAGGAGGTCTTGTAACCAATACAGCATTAAAAGTAGATCTTAGAACAATTAGTAGTTTCAGCAACTCTTTCTATTCTCCCTGCTTTTGTGGCTTATTATAAAAGTGTCAATCTCTCGCTGCTATCTAACAAACAAACTTCTGCCCTGGATCCATTTCCTCTTGGGCGGTTTGCCAGGAATAACAAATTTAACTTCAGCTCTCAGCTTAAGAAGTTTCACTTCAGTGGGTAGAGTTCAAGTACAGTCTATTACCCTGACTAAGTGATAGAGGAGTCCTTTGATGTTTGCTCCTTGAGTGGCTTATACAAGCCAGGGCTTCCTGTAGGAAAAAGAACAGCAGCTGAAGGAAATACTTGATTGATCAGGTAACCCCTTCCTTTCTTATTTGAGAGTGCCTGAGTGCCCAATGACAGAATTATCCAGAGATATAAAGAGAGTCTCAGTATGTGCTCCACCAGCAGAAGTCACGTATGGTTTGATGTTGTTGCTCAGTTTATCAGGTGAGAGGGAGCAATCCTGCTCCTTCCACGTTCCTGTCCCCCACCGCATTCTCCCGCTGCTTTCCCTGTATCAGCTCTGGTGCACCACCACAGCTTGCTCAAAGTGCTCAGTTTGTAAGACTTAACAACTGAAATTAAGTTTTCTGCCATGCCAGTGAGCTGAATTGGATAACTAGTAGGGCTGCTGCTACAGAAGGGGCTGGGCTGCAGAGCTGGCACCCGGAGTGGGAGGCACAGGGGAGAGGAGAATAACAGCATGGGGGAACAGGAATCCTCCATCTACAGCTGTCAGCCAGCAGGTCAGCCTGGCTGCGTCACTGACCCATGGACCATGGACTGGAGGGGTCCTCCAGAGCCCTTTGGCTTTCAGCTAGGTCCCACTCTGAACTCTTCTGGAAGATACTGGTTTTCTCCTATGATCGCCAGGGGCTAAGTTCACTTTATCACATAAACTGTTTCAGTACTGCGATTTGTCTCTGTAACGAGGCATGGTGATTCTGACATGGAATTTGGAGGAAGAGGTAGAAGTTGGCTAGAGTATATAGAGGAAAAATAGGGAGCGTGCATTGGAAAGGTGATCAGAGCATAAGGACCAGCTAAGAACACGGAGGAAAGGGAGGAGGTACCAGCAAACCTTGCATTGTATACTCGCTGTTCTTTGGTCAGTGTCATGAACTGCTGTGCTTGATCTCCAGGCTTCTGTACGTAAAAGCACCCTTCGTTAGCTTGTCACTCACACATAATTGTTTTTTCTGGGCCAATGTATGTTCATGACAACTTTGTCCCTCCCTGATCTTTATAACTGTGGCCACAATGCATGTGGTGAGTGCAGCATTGCTTTCCTGTCCATGCTGGAGCTCCTGGGCACAGTACTGACTTGCAGAACTCTCTCCTTTAACCAAAGGGACAGCTGAGCAGTTTGTGAGTAACACTGCCATGTCAGAAGTAGCTATGCTAATAGCTCAGTATTGCTGGCAGGAGAGGTCTTACTGCCCTTCTTAGCTCCTCGCCTTGCAATTCTGCTATTTCCCTTGAGTTGGATGTGTTGGGCTCCTGTCAGATGATTATTGAGCTGATTCAACTCACTAACCCCAAAGAAAACTATCCCCATGTAACACTCTCATCGTTGGCTGAAAGGAGGGCATGAGGAGGTTTGGAGGAAAACAGCCTTTATTTTGCAATTAGATGTTGCAATACCTGTGGATATTGCATGTTCCACAGTGTTGCAAGAGAGTCCCTTGAGCAGAACTCATTGAATTTGGTTTGTAAAAGCTTCTCTTAAGTACAGGCATTGGAAGTTGTGAAATTACCCATTATTCAGTGCATGCAAAGTAACAAGATATTTCCTAAACTGTTTTGTTTCAACTTATTTTGAATTGTATAGAAATGGCTTTTCCTTCAGCCATATCCACGTCCAAGTTCTGGAACAATTTTAATCCTGAACACTCTGGCTCTCCTGAGCTCCTTTGTTGTATAGTTTAACACTTTAATAAGGTATAATTATCTGTAGAAATGCACATATTGGAGACCTCAGTATTTTATTCCTTTGCAGCTCTAATGTAGCAGGCAATTTCAGAGTACCCTCAGGATGACTGAATAAACCTGGGAATTGTGTCTTTTCCCCAAGTGATCTGCTGTTGCTATCTACCTTTCAAGATGTAGACTTCCCCCACAGAGAACTTCAGAAACTTTTTGCAGTAAGCCCCAAGAGTGTGTCCTGCATAGTGGACACTGATATTTTCCAATCAGCACTGTTATTTTTAAGCTCTGCCATGTCATCAGCTAGTCATATATCTTATTGCTTCACAGACCTTGTGGCCTGGTTGTGCCTGGAGACACAGCTAGCACAGGCTTGGGCGGGGGGGTTAATTCCTCTTTTTCTGCCTGCCCCTTCCCCTCTTAAATCCCAAAGGTCTATTTCTAGCTGGGAACAGGGCTGATTTTGAAAGGGCAGGTGACTATATATGACAGTGCCTTCTTGAATCCAGACAGCTCTGCTGGGTCCCTTCCTCTGCTACCTGGCTTCTCTGGATCTCTCCTGTAACCCACAGTGCTGCTTTTCCCCCCAGTGGGACTTTTGGCTCTAAAAGTGCTGTCAGTTTTCTTGAGAATTATTTCAAAAGCAATTATGATTTTCCTGTTGTATACCCAAGACACGCTTTCTTTGAAAACCCCATGCACTACACCTCATGTGGGCTGCAGAGGTCATTTTTTTGTGCTTTAGTACTCTTCCTGCCTTCCCATAGAAATGCTGCTCATCAGCTGGTTCAACATTTGTGCATTTCTTCTCTTGTCCTAGAGCTCAATGCTACTCGTTTCTCAGTCTGAGGATGGATAACAGCGATGGTCCCTCGCTAAATGGAAACATGTTTTTCCCCTCAAGGGATTTGCTTTTATCCAACTTGTTTCTTGAAGAAAGACAAAAATGCCAGAAACAGAGATGTGAGCTGAAGCAATTTGGTTGTCTGACTGCAGGCTCACCCTTACTTCAAAGTACAGTATGGTTATGGTCAGATTGTCAGGTGCACATCCTGAGTGTGAGGAAATGAAGTTTACAATGACTGCAAATGGATAAGCTTTTAAAAAAGTTGAATTGGCCAAGTCTCGATCACGTTTCTCTTGGATTTGCTCATTAAAAAACATGTTCTTAATTTCTTATGAACTCTCTTCTGGATGAAACGTTGGAATGAATTCCATTATGCTCATCCTATGCAGGTAATAAATATTGCAGGACTTGTCTGGAAAAATAAGTGATAAAATTCTGGTATCTTTGCCAAGATTCTCATTTTTGTATTCAATGAAACACATTCCAAGGTGGTGGAAAACAGACTTCCTGGTTTGTAGCAAATTTTATTGTTGGTGGGTTTTAATTTGTTTTTGGACTTTAATTTTTAGGATCATCAACTTTGAAGTGGGAATCCAGGCTTGGTCCTGGCTCAACTGACTTCTGACTTGTTTGGAACAAGGTATTTCAAAGTAACGGCATTTTCTTTGGATAAATTCTGACAATTTAAAATGTTTAATACTTCATACTGCTGGTCAATTGGATTTGTTGTGCAAAAGAACAAGACTCTATCCCAGTTGCCTGGAAATCTTGTATTTTCCCTGGGTATGCTCAGGGAGACACAAGAGCAGACACCTCAGCATCCCCTCTGGAAAGTCACCTCTGCACAGATGTGTGGTATCTCCCCTTGCAGCTGCAAGGCTGAAAGTGTAGCTCTTGTGGCTGACTGCAGCTCTGATGGTAAACATAAAATATACTGACTATTTACACTGAGAAGCAAAGCAGCCCTACAGCAATAGGGCTCCTAACTGCCAGCATTTCTTAACTGCCAATTTACTTCCGCAATAACTGGATAAGGCCTTAGGGGGAAAAAACATGACAAGGAACACGGGAAAATATTAACCCCCTTTTCTTTAGTAGCAACTGCTCTCTTCTCAGAGTTGGCAGTGAGGGAGCAGACATGAGGAGAGCCTGCAGCTTCTTTGTATCTATCGTATAGCTTGGTGACGGATTTCCTCTGCTAGCAAAGGACGTGTAAGAAATTCCTGCCCCAACAGATTGTTCCTGTCCCAAATTTTTTAGCTGGCATTGTGTCACACAGCCAGTATACACAGCATCCAACAAGCAGTTGTATCTCTCTAAGTATCCCTGTGTCCCTGGCACGGTGAGCTGTAGCATTGTGGCTGCTGGCAGTGTAGCCATAAGAGAAAATGCGCACTCAGCACACCTTGGGCAGCCAGCATAGCCTGAGGGCACGTAGGCTTCCCATCCGTTGGCCAAGTATCGCTGCACATCCTGTGCTGCTCTTGTTCATTGTTCTCACAGGTGATCGCAGTCAGTGTGCTGGAGGATTGGACGTTTTTCTTTAATGAGAAGAAAGAAGGCTATGATAGAATCACTTGATTAAAAAAACCCCATGTGCAAGGAAGGACGGAGGGAGGGGAAGCACAGCCCTGACAGCTTTCTGCCAAGAATAAAAGAGGAAAATGGTAGGCCCTTCTTGGGAAGGGTGCTTTTTAGGAAAGCTTTGCTGCTTTCTTATGAGTTGCTCCCACTCAGCTGGAGGGCCTCGTGTCATCTTTTGCCCAGCACAGGAGGAAATCTAAGCATTGTGGGCCTCGCTAGCCAATGTCCATTGAGTTCATGTTTATTGTGCCAGAGGTTCCGTGTGCCTCTCTCTGTATGTGCTGCTGGTGAAGGCATTACTTGTGAATTGGTTTTAAGACTTTCTGGCTTTTTAGTTTTCACTTTTGTGGGCAAACACCCCTCCTAAAACTTTGGAGGAAGGATGCAAGAAAGGGAAAACTGAACACAACAGAAATTTTTGCATCATTTTTGAACTGTTCAGATGAGAGAATCCTTAAAGTTCTCTGATGATTTGAAAAATTTTAATTTCTTTGGAAAAGCCCTTGCAGAAGTGGATTCTGTTTTCTTGGCTGGCAGTCCCCAGCAGCTGTTGCCAGCTTTCTTACAGGTCTGGTAGAAAGCGTATAGGCTCTTGTGTACTGTAGACTGTGTGTTCCTTGATGTGTTTTGTCTCTGTGACAGTACCCAGTCCTCATTTCAAGTTTTAAAAGTCTGCACAAAGGTGAAGGCTTGGGCATCACACTGTGCAAGTGCAAATGGAAACCACCTTTGTTTGACCCCCTAATGCCCACGGTCTTTGCTAATAAAGATTCAGTGTGTAAGTCCCCATTAAAAGTGGCAGTTGGAGGCCAGGAAGAAAATCAGTTATCCAATGTTTGAAATATCCGTTTAGCTGCTGGGAGCCACCATTTGATCTTGAGCAGGATACTTAGATGTGTTCATTTTTAAGTGTCAGGTAGTTCAATGACTTCACTCAGCATTTGCATTTTATGGGGGTACATGTAACCTGAAGAACAAAAGGAAAGTTTGCTATTTCCTGTAAACATTTTTATATAAAAGTGTCACATGAAAGGCTGTTGGATGAAAAAAATACTGTATTGTTGAGTGCCTGGAAAAAATCACTTAGGCATTATTTTAATCCTTGGCAGTAACTATTCCAATGTATACTGTTTGTTTAAGAAATCTAGAACGCTGTTTCTGAAACGACTTTCTTAGGACTCTGTGTACAAAGCCAAGTACAGGGAATTTGTGTATAGACAAGTAGACAGAGGCTCTCTCTTTGGGAGAGTAAGACCATGTAAGGGTGCAGAAGGATTCTGACCATTTTACCTGGAATTTAATTCAGACCATATTGGCTTAGCAGTGGCATAAGCCTGTAACCAGAGCAAGTAAGCCTAAATGTTGACAGTCATTAGAGGATTTTCCTTATACCGCAACAATGTGCATTGACAGAGAATTCTCTCTTCTCGTCTTCTCAAGATGTTTAGATTGATTGAAAGCTGTTAAACATACCACTTTCTAGGGCTTTCATCTTTATGAGAATAGTGTTTTGCTGCTCTCCTTCTGTAATTTGGTTATGTCTGGGGAAAAAAAGAAGAGCAGAGAAAGAAAGAACCTGGAAAAGCCCGAAGATACCCAAATGAGACAAACGAAAACACATTTTGGGAGGAGGAGTTGTAAATCAAAGGTCTTGGAAATATTCAACAGCAAATTTTGTCCTTTCAGGTGGCAAAAGGATTTTGGTCATTAATTTTGTGTTTAATCTTGTATCCCACCACAGAAATAAAAGTTGAAAGAGCGGTCTCTTGCCTGACAACAGAAACAGATTGAGAATTTTGAGCCTTGATATGCAGAAAATAAGTGCCAGTAAGAAACAAAAACATCCCTTTAATAGGGAAATAGGTGGCACAGGTCATCATCTATTTTGACAAGTCGTTTTCTCTTGTGTCATTTGTTGTTTTTGCTGTTATCTGTAGGAATGATCAAGGAGGCTGATATGTCATTGGAGACCAGGAGAGAGGTCGCACATGAAGCATGTCTTCTGTACTGCCTTTAATTGAACCTTCCCTGCTGCTTTTCCAGGCTGGTGGCTTTTCTGCACAGAATTGGCTGCAGGCAGTGGCTTCAGAGAAGCCAGGTTAGTATGACAGCTTGGCTAGAGCAAAATTCTTGAAGGATAGCAGGAGAACTGAAAACATCGATGGAGGAAGAGTTTTTGAGAATGGTAGATGGAAAACAGATACATACAAATAGAGGAAGGCAGCCATAAAAGGTCAGTAAAACGCATAATGGAGGAAGACAGGACACAGTCTTTCAATGTTTAAAGGACCTTCTTTATACATGTGACAGTTCTGGACACATGAGCTGGTCTCACGCAGCTATATACTTTTCCCAGGAAACCTTTAAACTATGTAAATGTCCTATTTTTGTGGTGTTTTTCACAGCTGCTTATTTAAAGACTTTAGGCAGCCTATGAGTGATGGTATTAAGGAAATATGAAGTGGCTAACAAAATGGCCTAACAGCATGACTATGTTGTGTTTATTGAGACATACCTGTCCCAGTCTGTTTTTAATTCAAGAATATTTAGTTACCAGTTGCTGTGGTGAAGACACGCAGGTCTGAGGAGGAATCGGCGCCTCTTTCCTGCCTTCTGATGCCATTGTCCCCGAGGGAGGAGGGAGAGAATACAGAGCCCCTTATTTCAAATATCCCTCTCCCAGGGCAGTCTTCTCCAAGAGTTTTAAAGTCATCTCGTTTATCTCTATAACCCTGGTTTTACCTCTTCCCTGAATCCTCCTTGAATAACAATGGCTAATTCTTATTTACAGTTTCTAATTTGTAGCTCTCTAAGTGCTTTACAGTGAAGGTCAGGATGGCCCTTCTTATTTTACAGTAGGGAAGGTGAGTTCCAAAGAGGCAAAACAGCCTTGACCTTGTGATCCTATTCATTCTGGCCCCTATGCTGTACCTGAATGGAGGTTTCTGCTAGCAAGTCTTCAGAGGCTGTATGCCTACCGTACCAGAGGAGTTGGGGAGAAAGCTCTGTCACCCCTTCTCTCCTGCTCATCAGAAAGAGCCACCTGACATGTTGCAAATCGTGTTCTCTTTGGAGGCAGGTCGGGTTACATGTTGTCCTCATAAATATTCAGATAAAAGATGCTGAAAAAGGTGAACATATTTAAGAGGGGAATTGGCCACTTGGGGATACTTCCTCTGCTGTACTTTTCTTAAATGCTGTTGTAGTGAAATGCCATGGGACACTTATTTCTGTTTATGGAAGAAGTTGTATGACAAAGTTGTATGATACTGAATTGTCTGGGCTAAATAACATCAAGCCACTTAAAGCCTTCTCTTTGGTCTCTGCATATTTCCAGCATTTAAGGTTTCTTTCTTTCTTTCTTTCTTTCTTTTATTTTGTTGGTCTTTTTTATTTTGTTGTGGTTTTGCTTGCTTTCCTGATGTGTCCCTGAGCCTTCAGGAGGGATAAGAAGCAGTGCTATCTACAGACTTTTATTAATAGGCAGAAGTAGCAAACCGGAAGTAGTGTTATCCAGTGCAGAATCATTCCTATGTTTGAAATTTATTTTTATATAACGTGGATAAGAAAAAGCTGTTAAAAGCTATGTAGAAAATAAATATAGAAGGTGCATTAAAGCATCAGTGAGGTACTGAAGTCAGATATATGGTAGGTTGTCAGAAGCTTGAGTTGCTGTTGTGTGCTCTTACCATGGACAACTTGCCCAATAGAAGCTTGATCCGAGCTCTGTCCTGACCCCCATGCTTTGTTGCAGTGACTGCAGTGTTGCAGTTGATTTTGTGCTGTACCATTCAGGACAGAGCCAAAGTCATGCAGGCAGGCGGGTGAAAGCTGTTCTAAGATTTTCCCTGTCACAGCAACTTGTCAGGGAATCTCTAATAGCGATTTTTATTCTCGCATTGGTTAAGTCAAATCCATTCCATTCAAAATTACTGCCCTGACATTTGAACCTTTCAGGCAGACTGCCAGTGGCAGCACCTTATTTTTCTGTTGGAAAGGAGAAAAAAAATCGTTGACACATAATTAACGAAACCAGATAGAATTTGAAATCTGAATGACACCCATTATTGAATGATGAGCTTCAAATCCTTTGTTACAAATCACTTTAACATAGCTATGGTATGGGAGGATTCAGAGAGCATAGTTACTTGTTTTGCTTGAGCACTGATCTTGTATGTAGACAAACACTCATGAGAGTTGTTCCATTAGAGACATACCTCTACAGAGCAGACAAAATCTTGGACCAAAATGGCAAAACAGAGTGGGTAGGAATGAGCCTGTGCAGCAGTAAGACACCAAACACATCATGTGAAATAAGAGCAAACACTTAAAACCCCCATATTTCTGTTTGCTTGTGCTGCAATGAGCCCTGAGCAGATGCTGCCCCTGTGGCTACCCAGGCACAGCAGATCCCGTGCACCCTGGGTGTCGGACAGGCTGTGTGTGCTTATGGAGCAATACGCTGTGTCCCCTGTAGGTTGCACTTATGCCAGCCTCATGGCTGTCAGAGAGATGACCTGTGGGATGTGTGGGGTCTGTGACCCATGTGCTCCGCCCAGTCACACTAGTTGAAGGAGAGGGAGAAGGAGATGAAAATCTTACTTTGGCTTCTTCAGCTTACTGAATCCCTGCCTGGATGTCTGTGTATAATTTTTTTTTTTTTAGAATCAGAACTGTAGCGTTCTAGACAAGTGAACTCTGCCTTGCATCTACTTTTATGAAGTATCCATCCACAAATGTGTTTCTGTCTGTATAGCTGTTGTCTCTCAGAATACAAAATATTACTAATGCATAGCTTCTAATTGAATACTGAGCTATAATTATTCTTTTCAATTAAGCAGGAGCTTCGATGCCCTAAGATCTCAGGATATTGAAAGGAATTAATTGTAGATTGAATTAGAAGCCAAATTAGGCTTAACAAAACAAAATTTAAATTTGAGAAAATGGTTTTATGCTGTAAGGGGTAGGCTTTACGTGGGGTGAATGTTTATAATTATAATTAGAATTATCTTTTTATTAGTCCCCAAATACCAAGTTGCTCTATTACATGAAACCTAGATAAGTTTTGAAGGCATTTTATATAGTACTATGGGGTTCAGAGGAGATAGGTAGGGGGTGTCAGACTGACACTGGATAGAAACAAATGTAGGTTAGCTGAAATTCTAGGGCAGCTCAGAGATGTTTTAAGAAAGTGTGATTCTTTAATGTCTTTAAGAAGATGAGAGAGGAAAAACAAACATTTGCCTGTTTTAATAAGACAGTTTGCAAAGATTTTGACATAAGTTTTTAGTGGTAACTGAAAGCTGAAGGGTTTTGGGAAATTGCAGTTACAGAGTTGTCTCTGTGGGTAGAGTCAAAGGAATGTTGTTTAATGCCACATCCCAGGATCTGAGCTGACAAAGCTGGTTTCTGAGCTGACAAAGCTGCAAAATGTGTAAGACAGTCTTTTTTATGCTTTTTGTAAAAAATGACTGGACATCTGGTAAAGTGATTGTGATGCTCCAAAAGTTCAAAGATTTGCTGCAGTTAGACCCCCTGCGATTCAGAAAACTATTGACATTTTTCTTTCTTATCTCTGGACAAATCCCCTTGTTTGAATGCAAGCCTTCCCCATGTTCTTTTGCTTTGATTCATTCCTGAACTGAATCAGCTTCCACTCAAGCTCCTGTATTGCTTGAAGAATCTCTGTCCGTCTGGCCTGACAGGCTGCTGCCGTGTATCAGGCATGCTCAGGGACTTTCCTCAGCATTAGAAAGGTATAAAATCTATTCAGTGTCTCTGCCTGTGAGGAAGCCTGTCAGCAAGCAAGATTTGGAGACAACCCAGTTAAGCATTGAGTCTGCTGAGACACAACTGTGTGTTTCACAGAATATCAGCAAAGAAATCCCCCCACACCTTTTGGAAAAGAAATGGATGGGTGATTTTATGATGATATGTATCCAGGTGGACCTGTTTCTGGAAATTGTGATTTGGTTTATGCTGTTGAGAAAAGTTAGGTTCCAAGATAGTTTTATCAGTGTACTTGTAATTCTGTGATAAATGTCACCCCTGACCTCTGACATAATTTACCTACTCTCCTTCTTGGATCTTATTTTTGCAGGTACATTGGAGACCAGGAAATTAGAGCCCAACTCAACAAACTAGGACACAGCACAATGCAGCGAGGTAGTGTCTTAGAATATTTGAGTATCCCACATATTCTGGGGACAGATCAGTACAAAGTTGGTTACAGCAGTCTTTATGCACCTCAACTGTTGCACTGTGTGTCAACCCATGCAAGAGGCAAAGGAAAGCAGCTAAAATGTAAAAGAATTAATTCACTTGTAGGAACAATTTCTGGAAGAGTCAAACAGTATTGCTTTAATACCTGACATGTTAAAAAGGCACCTTGTTCTACACATCTTTTTGATACAGGTATGTAGCTTCCAATTGAAATGGTTTTATATCTGATGCAACCTCTTAATGGGAACAGGTTTTCTTCTAAATAGAGTGCAGGGTAAAAATATCTAAAACAGTGCCTTTGTTAATGCTTTGTCACTTAAAACAATGATACAATAGCTCCATGTGCTTCCTGCAATTGCATGTGGTGTGCCCATGCTAATACTGCAAATGTCTTGGGTAGTATAGAAATAGTACTGGTCTTTAAGAAGTGTGTCACCAATTAAGTGTACATTAGACAGCTGTGTTGTGTTCTGACATTAAGCTATATCAGTTTAATTTTTTTATCTGGTCAGTTGTGGTATTCTGATGGGACTGGAGAAGATAAGGTTACAGGAAGAGGCTGATGTGAGAAAACCTTATGTGCCACATTAGATTGAGTGGGTCAAATGCATGGCATTGTATATAGATAAAGTCTATTCTTGTTTGTTAGCAGTTACTTTTATTATGGAGCAGAGGAAAAGATAGTGCTGCTTCATCCCTGTTTCAATCCAGTAGAAGTCCATTCCTCATCTAAGCTTCAGTGATTGTTTATTCAATCTGACATGATATCTTTGGGAAGAATGACATAAAAGAAATGTCTGGAGAGGAAAATGCCACTTGACCTCACAGGCTTGTCCCCCTTAAGTTTCTCTTAACCCCCAGTTTTCTGTTTTGTCACTATATCCTTTAATCCTTTCTCTCTCCATAAAAGTGCCAAGATGTCTCCAAGCCACTTAGACTGCAGTACTCGTTTCCATGTTCTTACTTGGCAACTAATTCCATGAGTTCATTATTCTGACCCTGAGTGAAATAGTTTGAATTTCCGGTATACACAATTATTTTGGGTTATGACTTCTGACTTTTGAACCCCTCACCAGGCTGCACCATTTAAATCTCTTCATCAGCTCTGAGTGCTGTTACTGGGTCAACTCAGTGTCAATATTCCTCTAACAGTATTATGCTAGTCAGAATTTCTTCCTACATCTTCTCTTGGAACAACTGCAGCAAAATCTGGGATCTTCTGTTCAGAGGGCATGATCCTTTCACTATTATTCATATTCTCCAAGAGTCATGGGATTGTTTACAACATATGAGACAGTTAGGTGCTTTATGGAAAGTAAAACTGGACTCTGTAACTAATAGTCCTTGTCATGTGTTTCATGCTCTCCGCAACTGTGCTGGACTGCATTCTGATCTCATCTGCAGCAATACAAATAGTAAGTAGCACAAGCAATTTTAGTACATGATCTGAGTGCAAAAAGAGGTACAACATTTGGCACTCTGGTATTCCCGATCTGCAGACATTCCTCTGTGTCATAAAAATATTCTATATGCATTTTGTTTTCAGTGTTTAAAACATCTACAATAAAAAACAAAAGGCAGATATTAAATATCCAGTCACTGCATCTGGAAATAGATAATCTGATTTATTTTACTCTTTCTTTCACGCATTCTGCTGTGTAGCTGTAGGAAGTAATATGATATTAAAGAGTGATTTTTCCTTCCTGTTGGTTCATCCATTTATTGTATTGATATTGTCAAGTACTCCTGTAAAATAAACTAGCAGCCCAGATTCACTTAATTCAGCCAAACGTTTGTCTACCAGTATGTATCTGTAGCAAAGTCAGATTTGGTGGAAGGGAGTTTAATTGAGGGTGCAGAATGAACAAATGGGTGGATTCACAGCTGGAACTGTTTTGAAGTTTGTGTAAAAGCTGATAATAATCTCCTAAAATGCATTCTCAGCCAAAAAAGAGCAGAAAAGGGCTTACACGACTGAAGTGGTATTTACTATTTTTTATTTCCTTCCTTAGCTTACTATCAGCCATAGGAATTTACAAGCTTTCCAACAAGGCTGAAGAAATCCAGGAAACCACAATGACAGATCCACTTGAAAAGACCATTTCATGAGAGTGAGTTGAGAAAATACAAAATATATTTTATCAGTGGCTGAAGATGTCTATTAGAGACACCACTAGTAATACAAAGTTCAGTGTAAAAAAAGGAGTGTTTCTCATGCACAGCTGGCAGACATTTCTTTGCATCAATTTTTATTTCTTTTTTTCACATGAAGGCCACTATAAGCAATCCAGTTCTCTCAGAAATGAGTGTAAGGTTACAAATTTTGGGCATGTTCTTTAAATAAGTAATTTTTTACTCTTTAAATATTAATTTATATACAAGAGATCTGCTAAGAAAAATCTCTATATTTTCGTGAGGTTTTTTTCACTATGCAAGCATCAATAATCATTGTGTAAGAAGTTTGTGTGAACAGCAAAAAGTGTTGATCAGTATAAGAAAAAACCCTCTTGTTCTGAATTTGTTAGGTTTGAAAGTTCTTGCTTCTATTTTGGCCAGATATAAGAGGTAGGATGAGGAAGGAAGCCTTTCTAGAAGTATGTTAGTAGCTGTCAGTCAGAACCAGAAAGTGTAGAGGCACACAAAAATGAACAGGAAAGAAAAAAAAAAAGGTAGAGAAATTCCTTTCAGACCTCGAAAAAACAAGTACAAAATAAAATAAAACCCCTTGGCTTGTGGTTAGGGTAAGGATTTGGTGCTATTACTCTTTATTGTTCCAATTTTGGTGGAAGATTTTTATCCCCGAAGTTCTTTTCCTTCCCTAGGACAAATTCAGAAAGCAGACTTTAAGAATTCCTGCTCAGATGATTTTGAGAGAACTTCTGACTGATACATTCAAAGGGAGCAGAAGAGTTAGCCTCACAATACCTTGTATTTGAAATGCATGGCTACCCAGAGGAGTCAACGTTTGCCTGTGCTATGCTCTTTCATGTGTGGTATTTGTTACACCTCCCACAAGCTTGAAGGAATTTTTACTATTGGGTTAAATTGTGCTTCTCCTCTGGGAAGTGATGCCCTTAATCCAGTACATCTCATTTTTGTATTGTAAACTTGCTGATTTTCATGACAGTGACATTTTTACTACTTATTAAGGAATTGTTCAGAGCCCGGCTTTGAGAAAGTGTGTGGTATTCAGTGCCATTTTGTGCAACTTTCACAGAACTGTACACAAAGCCTCACTCAGTTACACAAGTGTTGGCCTAAGATTGCTTAGGTGTTACCGAGACCATAGCCTACAGGTGTTGAGGCACTTGACTGCTGTATTTCTGACAAAATGTGGTATGCTGGGAAAGAGAATCAGACATGGTGTGTGAAGGGGCATCGCAGTGATGTGTGAAAGGACTTGGCTGGACAGTCTTGTGCATCTATCTGCGCCGATCACTTAACCAGGTGGTTGGTTAGATGTGCCACAGCAGAAACTGCTCATGTTGACCTCCAACTTTTTCTCCTCCAGAGACCTCCCTATCCCCACCTCCCACTATTCCTCCATCTGCAACAGAAACTGAAAGCTCTTTTCTGCCCCTTTCCCACTGTTCATCTTCCCACAACCCTTCTCATCCTGGTGGGCCAGGGAGGGAGTGGAGTACAATGGGTTACTCCTCTGCCTTGGGCTCAGAGCCAGTTCAGAAGAACAATTTGTGCACATATTGAGACTGGGCAGTAGAGGAGTTCTGGTCAAGCAAAATATTCTCTCTTTCATTTCTGGACAAAATTCTGGGGCAGAAAAGCTGGCAGTATGGTAGTCCGGTGCAGAGATGTAATCAGGGTGTTTATTTGTCCCACAAATTATTATTATGGGTTGAGATGGAGAAAGAAACTTGCCAGAGTGATTCTCAGATCCCAAGCTGAGCTTCCAAAGCAAGCAAAATAAAATAAAATGAGCACAACTTATGTGGAAATCAGTAAGATACAAACAGTGTGGAATATCAATTCTAGTGGGAATAGCCAACCTGTTGTAGTTAGTGAGGTACTGCTGTATAACTGAACATGTGGATTTTAGACTGCTGCTGGAAAATGCTCTCTGTCGGCTATGCTATACTTTTTTCATGCTTTGCTGAGTCCTCTGCTTAGTCTAGTTCAGTCTCATGAGTGGAAGTTTCCTTGACTGCTGCCTGCAGGTGATAACAGTATCACACAAAAACAACATATGGGCACTAATGCCCATCCCAAGAATGTTTTTGTGGGGTAGAGCTTCATTTAGAACAAGGTTTTGGCGCAACTGAAGGCATATGGGCCCACACTCTCCAAACTATTAGCTGGCTTTTTCGAGGGGCCTTTTATGTTGGATTCCACAGCATGGTTTCTAGTACGTTCAACACCAAGAGCTATTAATTTAATGACTGAGATTGTTTCCCATAACACAGTGCTCTACTACTTCCTTGTAAAAAATAATCATGTGGGTTTTTTGTAGGTTACATGCAGTCCTCAGGATTTTGTAATTTCATTGGACGATGCCTAAAATTATCAACTAAATTCAGGCTTAGTTAGCTTATTTGCTTGTCTTGTAACTCTGTCTGCTCTTTAAAGTTTCAGCTTTTTTCCAAATGTTGCCCAGAGTGTCATTTTGTACTTATTTCAATTTTGTGAATACTTGGTGATGAATTATTCTTGGTTTTGAATCTAGTTTAAATAACTATGCCTATATAGAACCTAGTTTGCTCTGTGTAAACTATTGTACTGGCACCAATGTAAACAGAGCTGAAACGGCCAACAAGCCACAGCATAATAAATCAGAATGATTAGTCATCCTCCTGGGACACAGATGAGTCAGTTCAGGTCAAGACACTTCTGGGAAAACTAGATAGCTGGTAAATGTATTACCAGCTGACTATCAAAGTCCTTGTGCCATACCAGGAAATATCCCTGACTTGGGCAATTCTTCCCTTCCTGCAATGTCAGAAGCAAACCGACAGCTTAACAACTCATTCTTCTTCCTTCTATTCCTTGCTACCAGTTTTGGCAAGCCAAACAAATTGTTTCTCCATGACATTCTCTGTATTTGTGGGTTAACAACAAAGCTTTTTATTAGATGAAATACTATCTGCAATGTAACATGCAGCCTTTTTTTTTTTTTGTAATAGGCAAGAGGCAGGGTTACCTCATGATCTTTTAAAATTTATTTCTTTAATAATGTTTTACTGTCTTTTCAAATGAGGTCCAGATTGTCATTTCAGAATAAAGAAGGAGCATTTTCTTTTACTGCACCACATTCTACCATGATGTGCAGAATTAAAGCCTGTGCTGCCACCTGAGTAAAGATTACGTAGTTTGCTGCATTACTGGGATATGAAACCAAAAAAAACCATCTTTCTCATCAATATCTCTTCCTTTTCATACTGGTAATTAAGGGGAGGCTTGAAATGCCCTGTTGGGGCTGAGCACTGATGCCTCAAGGTAAAGATGTTTCTTAATCTGAGCTGGAAACATCCACAGCTCCTTTTTATTTTGATAGGCAGAGCTGATCAGCAGTTCCGCAAGGCCCTTTGCTTGTTTATTTTGTTTTTAAAAGTAACTACTCTCCAAATAAAACATAAACTCCTTCTATCTTAGAATTTTTCATGTCATCTTATTTTAGATGTCTTTAGATATGCTACAAACAGGGATGGCTTTGGTGATTTGTTTATGACCTCACCAGGGTTGAATTTACTAGGGAGTCTGCTAGTTCCCTCTTCTCCCTCCCTTCCATCTGCCTGTGCCTATTAGCACTTCTCAATACAATATGTCAGCCAGGACCTGTTGAGCATCACAGCTGGATCCAGGTCTGATCTAATCATTTGCTTCTGTCATTCATGCTGCTGAAGCTTCAGGCCATAACTTCATTCCATTGTGCTCTCTTTATCTTGCGTGTACCTGTGTGTTAGAGGTGTAGTACCAGCCAGAGATTTGGGACGAACAGAACTGATGGGAGTGGAACTGTCTGGAAATGTTCCAGTGACGCCAAGGTCTACAAACACAGATCTGTTGAGGCTGAAATGTTTGGAATTACATGCATTTTTGCTGAATTGCTGTAGCTTTGCTAAAGAATATAATCTTGCATCTGGCATATGGCTATCTTGGGAACATGATCTCAGTGCCTCTTGGAGCCTCAGATCTTAGGCTGACCAATAGTGGCCTGCCCTGCATCGGAGACTTTGGGAACTCAGCAGAGGAGAAGCCCATCTTGGGCATGTGCTCTGGAAGGTAGGTTCCCTGTGTTTGGTGCTGTTTCCAGCTTCGGAGATGTATGTTTCACAGGTGCCAGATACTCAGCCTCACATGTGCGAGTATATTCTTTGGCAAATCCCTGTACAGTGCCAAAACAAGGAACTGAACACGTTTCTATTCCTATGGTGTGTGACCTTTGTATTTGCTTCTTCAGGTTCCACCAGGACAGACATTTATATAAAGAGTAATTGTGACTTGTAATTTTACCAGTAAATATATTTCAGAATTTGTGTTCTGTGATCCATATCAGTCTTAAAGTTTGCTTTTAAATGAAAGGCTTATTTAACTTCCTAACACAATGTGAGTGATGCACCCATCCTCTCTTACAGTGAAGGAGTTGCAGCTGAAGACACATATCTGACATTTGTTTTGACTTTTTGCTGTCCGATATGTAGTCCTATATGGTTCCTTCTATGATTCTATGGTCTTTCATGATACATCTGAGAATTTTGCAATGTGTGGAAAACTTGCAGACATGGAAAAAAATTGTCAAACGATTTAGTTAGATCCAGTCTGTACATGCCAGTGGTGGTCAGGTAATAAATAACTTTGTGCAAATAGATAAAATTATCTACAATGCAATATATTTGTATACATAGCCCCTCATTGCTGTTTCGGTCACTTATCTACCTTGGCCAGAACTGCACTTTCTAAACCTATGAAAAACTTGAATTTGTTTCAGAAGAGAAAAAAAGGTTTTGTCACAAAAGAGTTTGATTATTCCACTCTGGTAGACATCATGAAGGATTTGATATTGCTGGCTTAGATAAGTGTGATTTTTAGGTTTTTCTGAGTGATCTTTTTGAAGCTCAGTATTTAGAGAACTTGGCGATGGGCACTTTACAAACCTTAAGGTAAGATAGATATGTCCTGTGGCCTGTCCAAGGCTCTGTTTCCTAGGCTGGATGGGATGCCAAGCCTTTGGACAGATAAATCATGTATATGGCTCCTGGGAGATTCAGATGTTAAACTGATCCTCTCCTGATGATAAAGCTCAGTTAAGTATCCCCTAAAGATCTTAAAATGTAGGCCTCAGTCCTACAGTATAAGGCACATTGATTCACTGGCTTCAGCTAAGGATTTACTTGAAAACAGCACATAACACTCTAGTGCGTAACACATGGCAGGATTGAACAGATTCTCCTTTGTTTTGGTTTCTGTGAAGCTTTTACCTGAGAATAGGGAAAACTGGTGTTACAGCCATATGGACACTGTTCTCAGTGGCGTAAAAATCCTAGTGATCTACAGAAATTGAATCTGACTGGTACTTTTGTCTGACTGAACAGATCTAGTTATCACCTGCCATTACTGTTTTTTTCTATTGCTGTAGTTGTGAATAGGACTTTAGAAATACAAGCAATAATGTCAATGCCGCAGAGTACTTGTCTGAAATTGGAATGCTGTCTTGATCCTGTGGATTTTAATTTGTAACATGGATCTTAACTCTATAAAAAATCCAGGTAGAATCATGCTTCTGGCTTCACACATCTCTTTTGGGCTCATTTCTTGCAAAGAGGTCTGCTCTATTAGAAGCCCCTTCCACGGAGAACTCTTTGTAGTATTAGGACTATAAGCAAGCTGTGACAGAAATGCCAGCTGTGACATAGGATTGCATGTCAGTGCTGTGGGAAGATGGCAAAAGAGCCTCGTTCCTACACAGCACTTCTCATTCATGGATTTTGAGGACTTCAGTGTCATTTTACAGTGATATCCTAAGGTTACTCGGCAGATAAGTGACACAGCTGGGAATGAAGTCCAGGTGTCCTGAGCCCCAGCCCAGTGCTCCATCCATTCCGCCTCCAAAGAAGCAATGTTGCAAAGAGCTGTAGGAAATGGCTGATTTGCCTGTGTTTCACCCCAGGAATGGAATGCTAGGTCAGCAGTATTTATTTTCTTATCTTGATCCCCCTAATTTTTGCTTTTTAAAGAGTTCTCTCTGTGACGAAGCCTCTTGCAAACTCAAAACATGTTGCTAGCAGAGCTTGGAAAATTTCTTGCAAGTTATTGACGCTTGTAAAATGGTGATTCCCAAATTTTGCCTGTGGAGCTTGGATAATGATGGTGGGAGGAACCGATCTCCTGGCAACATGTCAGCTGTGGTCCTGTGTGGCACTCCGACCCCACTGATGACTGGATTTGAGACTAAAGCGTGGCTGATCCTGCCTTTGCCCTGCTGGATTTCACCCCATTGCCCTTGCTCTGAATTTAATGTGTTTAGAGATACAAACTCACTGTGTGTTTCTCGGTCTGGAGCTAAACAGATTGCTGCACTTAAAAGCCCCACCACCTATTGCTACAAATCTATTAAACATCTCCAGTTAACCATACAACCTCCTGCTTCAGCAGCTGAGCATGTAAATTCCTGTGACCGAATAGCTGCACAGTTAACGGCTTTCACATGTGCTCCCACCACGCCCATCTCAAGAGGTGAAATCCTAGCCCAGCTTCTCCCCACTGGCAGCCGGCTGGTGACCAGGACACGGCTGTTTTGGGGGTTGGATGGGGCGCCCGGGAGCCTTACTCTTTAGGGCTCCCTGGGAGTGGGGCAGAGAGTGAGCAGGCAGAGGCAGCCCAGGCAGCGGTGGGACCTCTGTCTTGCCCTTGTCCTCCTCTTCCTCCTGGCACTAAGAGCCAGTGACTGCTGTGGGAGGCCAGACTTGCTGCCAGACTTTCCCAGGACCCGATCCTGCTGGAGCTGTGCGGTAGGGTTCATGGTGCGCTCCCAGGCATGGCTCGGTGTGCCTTGGGGTGCTCCCTCCCGCAGCCCCACCACGCTTACAGGAGTGGGAACTGCTTTTGTTTTCCAACCTCCCAGGCTGCAGAGAAGGTTTTGGTTAAAGTGAAACAATGCATATCCGGGCAGAAAGCACTGTGGTAGCTCTGAGGGGCAAATAGTTTCCCCAGCTGCCCCCTGCCTGGCGGGTGTCTGTGGCTCTGCCCCCCTGGGGCTGCGCTCTGCGTGCCCACCCTTGATCGTGGCATGGAGGGGCAGTGGGGCCCGGGGCCAGCCCAGCACAGGGGCCCAGCAGTGGGTGCCTGGACGGCTGAGATACGCCGGGCAGCAGTGCTGAAAGTAACCAGCCACCTTAGAAACAGAAGGGCCGTGTGCCCCCCAGCCTGGAAGCAGGGGCCGGAGAGCCCTCTGAAAGGCAGCGGTTAATTTGAAACACAGGCGAAAATCGCGGCGACGCTGGGAGCGTGTTTGCCTTGGCTGCTCCGAGCCCCACGCTGCAGCACCGAGCAGGCCCCTGGCCGCCGGCCAGGCTGTAATATTTCCTTTCGCTGTTGTTCATAAAGGCATTCAGGAAAACAATTGAGTGCAATGAGGGCCTTCCCGTTCCGGCGGGTGCCTGCCTCTGGCAAGCACAGCCCGGGCCAGGGGGACCCTGCCTGGCCTGGGGGCAGCGGTGGGGCCTGGGGCCGTGCTCGGCCCGCAGCCAGCCTGGCCCTTGCTGAGGGACCTGCCTTCTGAAAGCTGTTTCTCCCACCCCTCAAGGCACAACGGGATTTCTCCTGGTAAAAAAAGGAAATGTCACAGCTGTATTTTGGTGTGGGGGTTATGGGCGTGCAGTTGAAAAGGATTTATTGACACAAGAGCTGTGGCTTTGTAAAGTGCCCAGATAGCCGAGGCCACACACCCCTGGGACAGGCAGCTGCAGCCTCATGAAGATGGTGGCGTGGTGTTCCTCTGTGAGAAGAGGAATACATTGCAGTGCTGCTACAAGACACCCTCATAGCTGTGTCTGCCTGAGTGGCAGTGTTAAATTAATTGCTTTAAAACAAAAAAGCCACTCACCTCACACTGTTATTTCTATGGGTATAAAGTCTGCACATGAAGCAGGCCTCAGGCTACCCAAGATGTCAGCTATGCAAAGGAAGTCATATGGAACATAAACTAATAAGGACAGAAATGCTCAAATTACATGCCGTTTGCATTACCTGCGGCATGGCAGCAATAAACGTGAACACAAGGGAAGCTTGGCAAGTCTCTCCCTTCTTGTACATGTACAACCACACCAATTGTAATGGAGCCAGCCAGGTGCTGGGAATGCCCCTTCACAGCTCAGGGAAGCTCTGAGGCTGCCTGAGACCTTGCAGGATCCTGGCTCTTAGTATCCAACACTTGCTGAAGTGTTAAAACGCCACCGTCTTAGGGAGAGCTGCTTGATGTCCTTACATAAATTGGGACAAGCCTATCAAGGCCATGTTTATGCTTGTTAATAGCCCTGGTTTACTGCTGCAGGGTAGTCCTTGGTGTATCTGTGACAGGACAAATCTCAATGTACAGAAAGCACCTGGTGGCCTTGGGTTGATGGAGTTAATGGAAAGTGAGGTCAGCAAATCCTGGATGGATGACAGGGTCTAAGAGTCTGATGTTTCACATCTGGGATGGCCAACTGGTGGTCTGGGAATTGAACCTGGCCACAGCGTGGGGTTTTTTTGGCTCTTGGGAATACTAGCCAGTTCACATGAATGCTTCAAGGGGCTCAGGAGATGTGTCATGTTCTAACTCTTTTTAAAAACAAGCAAGCTGGGAGCATGATGGCTTTTATCTACTGTAGTGTAGCCCAGACATGTCCTCTGGTGTTCTTGCCTGCTCACTCTTTAGCTGGGCACAGAAGTTCTTCCTGCACAAGTTGGCCATCCATGTTTTAGATGATGGGAGGAGAGAGGAGGATTGTCTGCATCCCAGTCACCCTGCCACTGCCAGCTAAAGCACTAGCAGCCAAAGCTGTAGCTAATCAAGCTAAGGCAGAAGGGAGTCAGTGGTAGGAGGGAATTGTGTGAGGTAGAGGACTTGAGGGCTTTGTGATCACCTGTGTGAAGCTTGTTGAACTAAACTTTTTGGTGTCTCAACTCTACAGAGCATTTTTTATTATGGTGACGTTACATTTCTGTTTTTTTCCAGGTCACTTGGGCTTTGTCTAGATCCATGCCATTCAAAACAAGAAAAATTCACAAAGAGAATCGATACCTTAGGGAACAGAGTTCACGCAATTCAGAGACTCAGATGAGCAACATGAATTGTGCTTTAACGCATGTGAGTTTGTTGAGGAGAATGCTGCTGGGTTGTCACTGAGATTTTTATCCTGGGCTTTAGGAGGAGCTGAGATAGGTCTGTCCAGAGCTTCCTTGCAGATCTCAGCTTGTGGGCCAACTTGGGTTTAAACATGCTACGATATGTTCCTGATGCCAAGGTAATTCTGTGGGGCCAGAACAGGCTCCAGAGTGGTTCATCACCCCCTAATAATGTCACAGGGAGAGGTGCCCACCTTGACTCAGTACAGCCCAGAGAAGCTGGGCATCCAGGAAGGAAGCAACTGCCTGTGCTGGTATGTACTAGTAAAAACTGGAGTCAGAAACCTTGGCTGCAGCATGTTTTCTGGCCTCTTTCTAGCTCCCCCCGCCGTAGTTAGGGCCTGCTATCTTGCTCTAGGGAAATAACTGCTTGTTGGGTGAAGTCTTGCACATGCTGACGTGGCACTTTCACTGTTGTTGCAGCTCAAGTTCATCA
>NW_009646736.1:4092660-4119304 GCF_000708025.1 Charadrius vociferus | reverse complement strand
ATAAAACTGTAACTTTGAATTGTTAAGTGATGTTTCTTGTCAGAAGCCTATTGGGATTAGGTTGTGCACAAATGACCATTGTGAACAGAATAAGCATTTTCTTTTGGGCTAATGCTCACCTGAGATCTTATTACAGGAATATGTATTGGAAGGACCATAGTCTTAAGGGCAGATGCGCTGGTTATACAGGAGAGCATCATTTTTCCAGTGTAGTTGACAAGGTCTTTGGCATATTGGAGTCTAGGTAAATTTTTATTTTTATTTGAATGACATTTGAAAAGTACTTGAACTATTTTGAACTGGGTTCCTTTCTAAATGCATTCTAAATGTTTTTTTCTTTTTTACATACACCCCAAATTCAGCTGATCCTTTTAACACGAATAATTTGTGCGAGACCTTTGGGCTGTTCCCAGCATCTGCAAAATGAGTATTGGTTGCTTTTTTCTTTAATTCCAGCAATTGAATTATACTGGTTTGTATTTTAAGACTATTCTGGCAGAGGAGGGGCTTGAAAATTTACCTGGAAAAGTCATCAACAAATAGTCCCAAGAGCACAAGCTTCAATTTTCAGGTGCATTTTTCTTCTTCCACATCAGAGGCAAGTGGCAGGTATCTGCTACCTCAAGCAAAAAAAGGGCACAGTTCTTGTTGCTGTTCAGACTGGAGAGAGATGCACTGCATGTTTCTGTTTTGGGCAGAACAGTTGTATCTCAAATCTAGCAATACCAACAGGGAGTTTTAGAAAACAGTCTCCCCTGAGTGTCATGCCTTATCATATTTGAAGAAACACTAGCAACTCTGTTTAAGTTACAGTGAGTTTGTAATGTTCCTTCATCTCTGTGAAGTCTTATGTTTTCCTAGAAGTTGTGGCAGCCCATGAAATGGACTTCGTTTTGGAGTTACAAACACTGAATTCAAATTTTATCACTTCTTGGAGCCTAACAGAGCACTGGGTTTGCGATTTTATTCACAAAGCTATGGATCATTGCAAATTGCTTCCTACTATTTGACAGCTTCCTTTTTAGAAATTTCAACACTCCAGCTATCTGCCTTAAGCAGTGTATGATTCTAATCACTGCTATGATTTCATAATCCCCCTTTAATTCAGCAAACATTCCAGATTATCAACATATGCTATTTGTATTTTGGGAGAGCACAGTGCAGCAAAATTTTCCTGTTGTCAGGCTTTTAGGTTTTGTAGCTGAAAGGTGCATATTTTTAACCAGGAGTAATTTCTTAGATATAGTTTATTAATATATGTAACTATTTTAGGTTGCAGAGATGACATTCCCTTCAATGAACGTAAGAAGTAAAGCTGCAGAGTTTAAAGCCAAATTCATCAGGAAGAAAGAAAATTACTTCCATATATCTTCTGTATGTCATTAAATGGAAAATGAGATAATTCTTCCGTACATCTGAAAACTAAATAAAGAGGTCTATTCTCCTCTCAGTTTCTGTGGATAACTTCAGCTAATTTTTGTGGCAGTTTTGCATGTTGATGGGAGAAAAGATGCCTTAAGTAGAATGATACGGTATAGATATATTACTAAATAAAACGCTCATTTTACTTAGGATAATCCATCTTTGTTCCAGATATATGTATGCATTCTTCTTACAGTAAGTATTTCAGTTGTCAGGATGACTTGATAGATTTGTTCTTTGATGTCAAATTCAGTTGCATCACTGTGGAATGGTTGCTACAGAAACCCCAGCCCAGTTTTTAAATGTATTGAGTTCACTCCTTTTTACTTAGAGAAGCTGGATTTGATTTCTTTCCTGTAAAGAATTGCATAGTAAAATGGGTGAAACCTCTAAAACTGCAGCAATAATCGTGGCAAAAATACCCAGATAGTGAGATCAGAGACAATAAGGAAAAAAGCAATTTAAAGTCCAACAAACAAAGTCTATCTCTTGATAAAATGCTCCCCGTTGTAATTGAAACCAGAGCTAAATTAGATCAATACCAAAATATTAAAGTGTGCCAAACCTGTTTTCTGTAGGCTTTGCTATAATTGGATTCTGATGCAAGAGATAGCTTAAGTAGGCAAAGTCTGTTGACTCAAGACCATGATTATTCATAGAAAAAGAGCTTCCTGCTAAGGTATACAGTACTTTTATCTGGTGTTTCTTGAAGAATTAATACATTTGTATCCTTCCCTTCCATGCTGATGCATTTGAAGTCCGTATCTTGCCTACAGTAAATCTCTGTCTTACTTAACAAGAAACTATTTTACTCTATAAGCGAGGCATATTGACAACAGATTTAACCCAGACAACTCAGCTTTATTCAATCAGAAGAATGCTGGCCTGGTTTCAGGTTTCTGGGATACAGGCACAAATGGACATGCCCCAAGTAGAATCCATTTGTTTTCCCATGAATGCACCTAGTAGGAGGTCAAATAAAAATAAATATTTTGGCTGTTCGGAACAAGATAGATTACTGGAGTATTTGTGATTCAGACTGGAAATGTGATTACAACAAGCCGAGGTAGCATCAGAAATATGTTCTGTTGAGAGTAAAGAAAAAGCATTGTTTTCTCTCTTTCTCTGTGTTTTAAACTGTGGTTATTCCTTGTCTTCACTAATCAGATTTATGAGAATAACTACATGTATCTTAATGCCCCTCACCTCTTTGTAGAAGTCATTCTGTTCAGGAGTTAAGGAAAAAAAAGCCATTTGTGTAGCCTGTTAGTATTTTTTTAATGTAGGTATAACTTATGCAAAGGAATAGTTTACAAACTTCCCCTATGATAGTAAGAATAAATCAACTTAGATCCAGTATACCAGGGGCCCCAGATTCTCTGTGGAGTTTCACCAAACAATGGAATAAATTGTGCAAGGGCAATTTGTCCCTAATGTTTTTGGCTCTTTGATTTTGTTGAGGTTTTGCCGGTATTATTTAGATACTCGCTGTAATTTATACTGCAGTGTAAAAAAACCCCTGCATATTTGCCTGCAGGGGAGTGAGTGCTCACTGAAACAATCCTTTGAACATAATAAAAATGAAATCCCCAGGTAATAAAAAAAATCCCCGGCTTTTATGAATAATGCATTTGTGGAGCAGGGGGGGAGGAAGTGCTTTTTAGATTTATTCACCCCTCTGCCCCTCACTCAACCTGTTGGCAGAAATAAACTGTAGGTTGGGAATGGGATTCTACATTGTGAATGTGTTCTCAAGCTTTTTTCTAAGGTCCTGGCCTAAATGCTGCAACACAACCAGACACTAAATACTGGTAATTCTGATTTATTTGTTTGTTTGTTTGTTTTTAAAGTCTGTGAATGTCTTCCCCTGTGTATTGGCCATCTGGTTGAGGGTTAGACTGTTTGGGATATGCCTGGCATGCTGAAAAGAAACACAAAATTGCAAAGTGGTTGGAGGCCCATTGCCGATGGTTTGTTTGGGGTCCTCAGTGAGCTTTGACAGAGAGCAGGTGTTGTGATGATAAATTCAGGATGGAGTTGAGGATTTCTCTCTTCAGCTGGTAAATGTGTGGGAAATGCTGGAGGCGCACTGTGAAAATAAATGGTACTTATTCAGGAGGTACTGAAATGGAAACACTTTTGTGTCACAGTCTCAATGGAAAAGCTGTTTGAGGATTTTAATGGATTTCACCCCATAGCAGTGGTTTGGGTTCATTGTAGGAGGATCCAGACTCAGATCTGAATTATGGCTGTTGAACCTAAGTGAAACTTCAAAAATAGAGTTTCAGTGCGGTTCCCATGAACAAGTGTCCCAGTCATGACAACTGCCACAATACCTATCACTGTACCTTTGGTTTTTGGCAGTGTTCCACAGCCATTGCAGAAATCCCATACCTTCTCCATCATTTCATCAAGTGACTTGGACAAGCTATTGGTTTCCAGTTCTCTCTCTCACTGAGCTAATTGCTTTGTAGGGTGGAAGAAAAAAAAAAAAGCTGACAGTTTCCAAGTGAGGGTACTGGAGGATATTTCCCTAATGTGTGTGAGGGGTGTACATCAGGCAGTAGAGAATCAGTTCTCTTGGGGTTTAATTTCTAAGAGTCTCAGCGGACGTGGCGCTCTTACAGCCAGTTAAACTTTGAATAATCCTTTTAGGAATAAAATATATTTTCTGGGACTATGATGGTGCCAAATCATTTTAAGTTGCCAAAAGCTGCTTTGGAAGGACTTGAGGAAACCACAGCTGGGAATTGTGTCACAGATACAAAATGAGATTTATTTACTCTTCTACATCCAACACTGAAATAATAAGGAAGACAGGAACAGATGAAAGAAACATTTGCTTTTCACAGATTTTCTTTCTTTCTTTCTTTTTTTTTAAATTTAATTTACTTTTTATAGAGTTTCTGTAGCAAATCTGCATTTTCAACAGGGACTTAAAGCTGTTCTTACTGAGGTCATTGGCCAAATGAGTACTAGGAATGCATTTTATGTTTTGGGTGTAGGGAGGAGAGTGCACATACTTCACGACTCAGCAGCATCTTGAGGATTTCAAAGCTTCATGTTCAGCTTGCAGAGCCTGTTTCCAGGCCCATGTTCACTGATGCTCTTCTTTGCATGCTTGTTCTGCCTGTGGACTCAGCTTGTTGCCCAATATCAGAATTCTAGTGGTGCCCAGGAACTGACTAATAAAACAAATAATGAGCTTATCACTATGATTTTTACATGTTATAAAATGCTTATGTATTTTGTGGGTTGGAAGGATTCTTGCTTGTGCTAGGAGTCTTTGTGGACTGCCTGTATTTCAGCCTTCTCTCTTGGACAGTGCTTTGGAACTGTAGCCATATAGAAAACTTGCAGGTTTTGCTTGGACGTACATACCCAATATAGACCAACTCCTGTAGTTCTGTCTCCAGGGATCCTGATTTTTTCAGGGTAAATTAAGAAGAAACAGAACTGCAGATTATAATTTTTCAGACGTCTTTACTTTTTGCTGTTACTTGTATTTGCAAAACTGACCAGATTAGAGTGGGGAGTATCTGGTATGCTCTCTTCTGCTTTTCCTTATCTAATTTACTGAGAGATACATTAGCAAGAAATCTCTCTCTTATCCTGGTGCAGGCAGGCGCTTTCATAGATCACAGATGATAAAGAATATTGTAATAATGGGAATCTGAAAATACAATACAGCTGAGTACATGTGTGTGTGCACACATCCTACCTGATTGTATTCATGTCTCTAAAAGTATTAGGCCAATAAATTTTTTGTTCTGTTAACATGAATTATTTATTAAAATACTCTTGCTTTGCATCAAATGAAACATATTAGAATGCAATGAATTTTTTCCTCAATGAATTCCCATTAAAAAATTGCACTTAGTTTATTTTTGAGTAACTGATTTAAGCGTTTCACAGGTATCTACTTCATAAGTATCAACTGGCAGGGAAGAAAAAAATGAGGCAGAGCAGGGACAAGCAGAAACTGCTAATTGTGATAGGTTTCATGCCACTGTAAAAGGAATATAGAGAACAGCTTTCTACTGGAATGTAGAGACAGCAGTAGCATGGTAAAGAAACTGCAATACAAGGAAAGGTATTTTAAACAATGAAAACATTTCTAAGGACTCCTTAAGAGACGGTAGAATTCTCGAAGGGTACAGCATGGAGTCCTTTGTAGGATCGAGGTTTTAGGATTGTATAGTTTCAAACATTGAGATTGGGATTTGAAGAGCACACTTTGTACCAAAAGGCTTTCTTATATTCTACAGTTAATGCCCAAATTTGAGAGAAAGGAGGCAAAATTAGGCAGGGGAAGATTGGCATAACTGAAGTGAAATAATCTAGTTCGCCTGGTATCTTTACAACCCATTCAGATGTTTATAGAAGGATTTGTGTGAGCAAATGTATAATCCCTGAGGCAATCAGTTCTGTAACTGCTGTGTAGAATGCTCTTGCCACCATTTCAGTAAAGTTCCATCTGCTTCTGCTGGGGGTGATTTTGTCTTGTTTTAGGGACAGCTATTCCAACAGGTCTGAATTGGGGATGTAGGTGGTGTTATCAACATTTGTGTTGAACGGTTGTAAGAAAAAATTATTTCTTTGACAGGGGAGCAATGTTTCCACATTGCCATGCTGCAGACTGACATGCGCTGAATGCTAGACCATCCAGTCCCTCTTCCTGGAATGAATGCGTGCGTACTCCAGTTCAGCTGATCCTTTCATGTGGCAAAGGTGTGTATTAGCCTTAATGTTAAAAAAGCAAATTAATCTGTGGTTTTAGCTCATATTGCATATGCAGCATCTTTAGGCACTGCAGGCTTTGGGACTCTTACTGAGTATTTTCACTGAGTGTAATTGGTTCAACTTTTCCTCAGGTTTTGCACAACTATACCTCTGAGTGAAACTGAGTTCCTCAGTATTATTATGAGGTGGATTAAGCACTTTCTGTCAGAAATGTTTTTTCAACCAAGTACTGGTCTTAGAATATTTATTGCTTTTTTAAGCACCTGGTCCTCATGGACAGTTTGGGGCTTCTCTTTCTTGTTTTAGCTTTGGAAAACAGAACATTAGATGAACAGAGACTGAACTATCATGATGCTTTTCTGGGAAAAAACGGTCAGTGTTTCCTACAAAGGTTTACTACAAGGGCAGGTTTTATTGTTGCTTGCAATCCCTGCCTTATACCAGCTGCAAATGTTAGGAGATACCTTATATTCTCTTTGAGAGAGATGAGGGTTAAAGAAGACTTGAACTATTTTATTGCTATTTTGGCAATCTCAGTAGACCCAGTTTGATACCTTGCTATTTATCACATGCTTGCAGCAGAGGTGTTTAGCTCTTTTTTAAACCACAACAAGCTCTTTTCTTGTTGTGATTCTGTAAATTGATTTTTCAGTAAAGTTCTGAACTTTATTGTATTCATGACTTTACTAGATGCCAGAGAGAGCAATCCTCCAAATTGAGGCTTTGGACGTAAAATACTAACAAATTCCTTGCTGGACCTAATACATCTCCTGACAGAGTACTCCATGTTCCTATTCCTTATGGTACTGAGTTAAAAGATCTTGGATAAATAACTTGTCTGCTGTTCTCACATTTTAAATTAACTCCTTGTTAGTATAATCAGCAGCAGCTCCTCCTGTAGATTTGGAGCCTTTTCTTGCTACCACATATCATTGGCTTCTGTATAACTTAAAACCCCCTTGGAAAATGCTTATTTCTGTGATGCTGTTTTCTTTCTTCTAACTGAACAGATCTCTGAATAGTCCTATGAATACCGTATGTTGTAATTGGCCTTCTTCTTGGGTTGATGATAGGAATCAGTTGCCTTTGCTTGCTTCTCACTTACTTTTCTGTTCTTTGAATCCTTCAGACTTAGTGAAGTTACAGCATGTTAGGTCTTTTATATTTGAATATTTCCTGAAAAATAATAGCCTTCAAGTTCTGTTGTACTAACTGTTGGTGTCCTAGGAAATGTTGGAAGAGGCACTCAGAGTCAGATACTGAGGTAGGTTTCCTACAAGGTTTGTAAAACTGTGAATACAATTCAGAGGAAAAGTTGATTTCCTTGTGCAGTGCCATTGATATCTGTGGAAGAGATATTAATGTTTTGAAATACTACGTAACAGATCTCTTTCATACATGCAAAAAGTGTGAAAAAATGAAACCAAAAACCGCTGTACCCGACTAAATACCTGACGTTATTTAGTTTTTGGAATAAATTAAATTTTGTTGCTAAGAAAGCATGCCAAAAAAGACTTTTAAACTACTAACTTCCACTCTTTATTTGATGTATATGTATTACAAATCAGTGTTATTTTGCAATTTTTAAAGACATTTGCATATACACTAACAATTTTATGTGATGCTTCAACTGAGTATGTCTTAAATGGTGAACTAATAAAGTGGTTTTAAATGGAAATTGAAATTATGTCTTTGAAGAAAATTATAGTGATTATCTCTAATACTTTAGTAAGTTAAATAAATATTTGCGTATGGAAATATCTACAGGATGGAAGAATTTTCTAAACAGTTTCAGAAATACTTGTCTGCCTTGCAACACATTCAGGGGCTTGGATTGTTTCTTGCAGCATAGAAAATTCAGACTTGCTCAGAGAACCAAAACAGGTCAGTGTCCCAAAAGATAACGTTGTCCAGGAATGAGTAACAGTCCTCCTGATGATCTGATGAGAGACTGTCCTGAAGGGTGACAAAACTGGCAGAAGAATTGCCATTTCTAAGCTCTGGAAGCTTGTTTATTCTAGAGTTACTTGCAAAGGAAATTCTGTCATTTAAAAACAAAGAAATCCCAATGGAGCTTAATTTGACATTTTGTGAATCAACTGTACCACTGCGTTTATGAAAACACAGAGACCATACAGTACTATGATATTCTATCATTTTGTAAGGGTAAGAGATCACGGCTAGAAGTCTTCAGGGCTTTTCTTCTACAGCCATAGAACCTGTTTGCTTGAAGGGTAGGAAAGCATGCAGAAAAGACAGCAAGTCTCTTCAAAAACCATCTAATCAAACTTGTTGCTCATTCATTATAAAACCAGAAACTGCACACTGCTCTTCCTATAGCCTTTCTTCCTTATTATCTCTGGAGGTGATATCTTCAGTTTGCAGTAGCAGCTTCTGTCAAGGTCTGTGTTGGTGTAAAGTCTGTGTGGAATAGCAGTTCTCAGTGGTCAAAGGGTACTTTAAACCCCACTTGCATGACATTGAAATGATATAGCCAGCAAAACAATGAAGGATCACAAAGGGTGGGATGTGTCAGTTCTGAAATTGCAGTTTACAGCACATTTTCTCTGAGGAAATATGCCAGAGGTGTGGAGGCTTTCACCTTGGGGGGGGAAGCTGTTCCCCACCTCTGTACTGCTGACAAGGAGTTTTTTTCACTGTTCTCATGCTGCAATGATACTGTGCCTTTTCGCTGGGAGCTGTGCTGAAGTGTTGGTGATTTTTGTGGCTATCTTTGCAAAGCTTAAGTGACTTGCATAATTTTGACGATAGTCAAATCCTGGCTATAAGTGGCCACCATGACTTGAGGCCTCTTGACGGAGAGGACCGTTCGGGCAGAACCACAACTAGCAATCGCTGTCTCTCAAGTGTCCTAAAGCTGTGTTGACCTGCTTGTTTGGCTTTCAGGGAAAGTGGGTATGAAAGCTTGTCTGAGATATGGCAGTCCAATAAGAGGTTAGCCAGTGTCCCAAGTGAACAAAGTTGTGTCCAGATTAACACAGGGGTGTTTTAGATAGAAAAGTTGTGGGTGGTGAAACTGTTTCCTTCATACGGTAGCAAAAGTCAAAAGGTACATAATCTCAAAGGCTCATTCCTGTGTCTGGTGCAGTTAGTCGGACAGGGAAACCTGAGCTTGTGTACTCTGAAGTACAAAAGGAGCAGTGCTATGGCTCAGGGATGAGAGAGACTTCTGGATGGAGGAGCAGGGAGACACGGAAGGAGGGGGGTGGTAAATGAAGGAGCAGATCAGTAAGAAAGGGATTCTGAAAGTATCTAGTGTGGGAGGGCTCAGGAGAAGGATGTAAATGAAGGGAGAAAGAAATCACAATACAATGAGGAAAAGGTGCATGCACAACTGTTTGTATTGGTTATAACCAATACACATACTTTGAATCATTCAGCTTTGTTTCTTTGAATTAAAAACTGTTTGTGGCCTGATAGCTGGCCTGTTCTGCCACTTTTTCTTGCAAGCAAGGGATAGATTACAGATGTGACTGCAGCATGCTATGGAAATATTTGAGCTTCCTAAATGCTAGCTAACTCAAGTACTGGAAGCAATCTTTACACTAGAGCTTGGAGATCAACCCAGTAAAATTTATTTAGTAGGCAAGCTGTTAGTGTTTTTCAGTCTTTGCGGTGCTTCATGCTGCTGCGATCAGCCTACTAAACTATGTGGCTTGGACTTAACTATCTAACAGTCATGGCCTTTGCAAAAGTACCTTGAATGGAATGTCTTGTCCAGTGTCAGCTTCTACATGAGGGCATGAGGACCTACCGAGGCAGTGAGACTGAAGAAGTCGAGGAGCAGAGGAGTCAGACTTCCAAAAATACCTCTGGGGCTGAAAAGATTTCAAGGAATCTTCTTCGCCAACATTGACATATTGTGGCAACCCTGAGTCTAAAGCAGGGACGTTCTCTTTCTCTGTTTTGGTACAATGTCTGCCATCAAAAGCTTTGTATTTAGTTGAGCCTTAAGCGTCAGCTTAAGAAACATCATGATGATTTGTAGCTTAATACTCAGTCTTGACTTTTCAAGGCTTCCAGTTGTTGTTTATAGAATAACTGTGGTGGGTTTGTTGGTCAATACATGCCCTATTTGGGCAGCAGGATGAGAAGGTGGAATACTCCCTTCCCCTGCCACCCCTGAGAAGGTTCAAGTATAAAAAGTATCCTTGGGAAAGTCTGCAGTGGCAGTAGGGAATTATAAAGCAGGAGAAAAGCAGGGAATGCTACTGTCCCCATCACCAGAGGTGTCTGGTGGCAGCAGCCCATTCCCTTGCATGCTGGGTGCAGTTCAGCAGCGTGGCCAATGCTCTGCTCTGCTCCCACCTCTGTGGCATGTGTGCAGCTTGCCCCGGCCCCCGCCTCTGCCGGGGCTGGCTGTGGAGGCCTCGGTCCCAGCAGGTGGTTGGATGCCCTGTGCTGTTTAGCACAGGCGTGTGAGTGTGTTTGTATGTGTGGTTGGAGGGTGGGAATGGAAGATGCTCATCTTCTCTGCATTTCTTCTCCCTTGTGTACGTGAGTGTAGAGCCTATTAATTCTTACACCTGATAAAACTCTGCAGAGATTTACATGCAAGGGATATTTATATGCAAGATCAGCTGATCATGGTTGCAAACATGTGGAATTTATAATAAATAATGAGCCCATTAACCAAGCAGGAAACAACTGGCTCATAAGAGAGTGTGTGGCACACTGATTATAGGAGAGCTGGAAAATCCTGGTTGTGGAAAACCTGCATAATTCCAAATAAACAGGGGACTGGGGAAGTCCTGTGCTCTTTCAGAACCTAGGTTCTACAAAAATATTGGAGCTGAGGTTTGCCACTTACTTCTGCATCTAACTGACCTGTCTGATCTTCTTGCTTACTCTCCCCGCATTGTGCAGCTGTTAATGGGGCTCCCAGCTCCCAGAAGAGCTCACAAAGGGCACTTCTTTTTTGTAGACTCAGCTTTCTGGACACATGCTTTACAACATGAGCACCTGTGTATATCCAAATGCTGGCTTCCCTCTTCTGGACGCACAGATGTCATGCTCAGAAAGTGCATTTGTGCTGCAGAGTAGCATGGAACCAAGTGAAGGCAGCTTTTGAGAAGTTTGATGCAAGAGTATCTCCCCATAGCTCTGACGTGCCTTGGAAAGCGGATGGAGTTATTCACTTTATTACTGAGTGTCCATTGTGCCCAAGTAGCTGAAATCAGTGGCAGGTTTTTTGCTGGACTTACCAGACTGGATGTCTCTCTTCCTCCCATCCCTTGCTTTTGTCTCCCTCTAATTGAGGGGAGATAGCCAAGGTCCTATGTGTAAAGTAATGCGAGTGCCTGTTGCAGCTACTCTGTTTGCCAGCATTGTGTCTATTCGCCACCTATCAGAACTCCATGAAACAGATAACAGAAAGCTGCTCCAAAACTTCCAGGACATGTCTTCTTCCTAGGGGGTTTGCAAGGAAAGGCTTTGCTCTTCTGAGAGTGTCACTTATCTGTCTGTTAGAAATAGGAGGTGTTTATTTCTCAGACTTGTGCTTTTCTGGAAAAGTTGGTTAAAATTGGCCAATGGCTTCAGAAGTTACTGGAGGAGAGGGAATTTATAATCAGACACAGACAAGCTGGCTTTATGTGACTGTGTGAGCCTCATTTCTTTAGGAAACCATGGTAAAATATGTGGATAAAGTTGCAGTAATATTAAGGTTAGAGTTCATGCTGGCCTGTCTCTCTCTCAGTTTTTCTAGCGTGACGGTGTTAGTCACCCTGGAGCTTTTTGAAACTTTTTATTCCGTATGCAGAAATTTTTCAAACCTAGCTTCTTTCTCTTCCCTGATTTCACCTTGCAGAACTTAATCATTAGGTAGGAAAAGAGCCTGTGTGGAAATCTTGCTGGCTAGATTTTTTTTTTTTTGTAAAAAAATTTAATATTGGAAGAACTTTCTGATTCATTATGGTCCTATAACAGCATTACAGCTTTCTGGCTAGATAGATTCCTTCGTGGCTTGCCAGGAGTCCCAATTGCCACAGCGATGTTACTTGAAAAAGGAAACTTGCTCCACGTCTGGGAGGAGGGATGTGTCCTGTATCAAGCACGGTCAGGGAGAGTGTTAACTGTGTTCTCTCAATCTTATTTTTTCATTTATATCCAGTCTGTTGGACCATAAGGTGGCTATAAGGACTCTAAAGACTTAAGTGACATGGGCAGATCCATAAGGAAAAGAGATAGAAATATTTCAAGGGGGAGAAAAAAGCACTGCCTAACATCTGTGGATTTTGTTTGCAAGGTCAGAAGTAAGTAGAATTGCCCACATAGGAAACAATTCCCAGCTCTTTGCTTGCCACAGCATATCAAATAGGTACAGAAGGGGTGAATGGAGAGGTACATAGCTCATCACAGTTTCCACTTCAGGTTCAGTGTATATGGGAAAAGGCAATCCCTTTGTGTGAAGTGTGAACTTCAGCAGGCTTTGGCCTTGTATATTGAATAATGGGATGATAGCAGATGTGGCAGGAGACATCCCGGCTTATTTGCTCCTACAAATGAAAAAGCTTTAACAGGGGGGAAAAAAAAAAAAGCCTTACCAGAATTAGCTAAAAAAAAATGTGTCAGACAAAATTGTGCTTTGAATGCATTATAAGAGCTTACTGTTTTGCAGTGAGAAAAGACAGTCAGGTGTTGATAGCATGTAGGAGGCAAGAGCTGTTATTAGTGAGTGGGAAGAAACACATTGAGTGTGGTGTGGGAGTAGGGCAGATGGGAATGAATCTAGAGGCTTTTTTGGAATTACTCATATTCTGAATCATCTTTTTACAAACTTACTCTCAAAGCCTCCAGTGCAGAACACCATCGTCCTCCAAGGTCCCACAATATTGCCATGCTGAGCACGGCATTGAGAGGGATGTTGAGTCAGCTCTACGTGCAATAGTAATATGAGATGTTCAGTGAGGAGTTTAAGTAACTACTTCAGCCGAGTAAGTTGCGACTACAGTACACAGGTGGGATGCATATCCATTAATACAAACCCTCTACAGGATGAAAAAATGGTAGTATATTGTTATTAAGGTGCCCGTGCAGAGCCATTAATGGAACAATTTCTACACTCATCCACTTGTGAATGCAAGGGCTTTGTTGCGAAGAGTCTAGCTGTGCATAATACCTGGTGGGAGCCATAAAAGCATGTCCGAATGACCTAAAATGTGCCTGGAAATGTCTAATGAGAGAGCTCTTCCTTGGACTTTACATACATGCTGTGTGCTCTGACTGGAGACATAACAGTGCTGGAGTTATAAATCCGGTCCTGGCCCTGCAGACTGTGGTTTTGCCTACACCATCTTTTGAGAGGCACTGCAAGCTGTCCGTACAGGCTCCAAAGAGCCGCAAAATGAAGGAGGCAACAACAGATGGACTCAATCCAGCAAGTTTGGTACTGGTAGCGTAGGCATACCCAGACTTACACAAATGTGAGCGTGCCACAGTCTGGGAGTGAGACCCCTGTGAAAAGTGGCAAAGCTGCTAAACAAAGGGCTTGTGCCTCCAACCATTTGGTGACAATGTGACAGCTCAGCAGCTTGGAAGGAACAGCAGCACTGAGACTTCCCCAGGAATCCCTGACCTGCAGGGCTGTGCTGGTGCTTGTATGCTGAAGGCTTCTGATAGTTTATCACTCAGGCACAGGGTCCTGGATTGTGGTGAGGACCTCTTGAATTGCCTCTCTGGCAGTATCTTTTACCAATTGCCACCTTAACCTGCCCCCACACAACACGAAAGTTTTGGAAGAAAACTTGTTTGGAGACAGGTCTGTAGTGCAAGTTTATGACTTTAAAAAAGTATACTGTGCTTTTTATAGAATCATAGAATAGTTTGGGTTGGAAGGCACCTTTAAAGGCCATCTAGTACAATCCCTCTGCAATAAGCAGGGGCATATTCAACTAGATCAGGTTGCTCAGGGCCTCGTCCAAATTGACCTTGAATGTTTCCAGGGATGGGGCATCTACCACCTCTCTGGGCAACATGTTCAAGTGTTTCACCACCTGCATTGCAAAAAAATTCTTCCTTATATCTAGTCTAAATCTTCCCTCTTTTAGTTTGAAACCATTACCCCTTGTCCTATCACAACAGACGCTGCTAAGAAGTTTGTCCCTATCTTTCGTATAAGCCCCCTTTGAGTACTGAAAGGCTGCAATAAGGTCTCCCTAGAGCCTTCTCTTCTCCAGGCTGAACAACCCCCAGCTCTCTCAGCCTGTCCTCCTAGGAGAGGTGTTCCATCCCTCTGATCCTTTTTGTGAACCTCCTCTGGACCCACTCTGAGAGGTCCGTGTCTTTCGTGTGCTGAGGGCTCCAGAGCTGGATGCAGTACTCCAGGTAGGGTCTCACCAGAGTGGAGTACAGGGGCAGAATCGCCTCCCTCGACCTGCTGGCCATGCTGCTTATGATGCAGCCCAAGATATGGTTGGCTTTCTGGGCTGTGAGCATACGTTGTTGGCTCGTGTCCAGCTTTTCATCCACCAGTACCCCCAAGTCCTTCTTGGCAGGGCTGCTCTCAATGCCTTCATCCCTTATACTTAGTTATGCCTTAAAACATTCTTGGCAATCTGGAGAATACAGTAGAAGCTGTGAGGATGTTCTCCCTTTATCTTTTCCTGGCCTCTTCAGGAAGAGCACTAATAGTCGTTGCGTTAAAGCCTGACTTCTGCCACTACGGTAGGACTGCACTGGGCCAGCTACAGAGCCTCCCTTTTGGTATTAAAGGTAGGCGCATTCTTGGTGAACAGAAAATGCCAACAGAAACAGACTGATAAAGAACTTAACACAATGAAACCTGTTCTGTGGGCTTGTCACAAATCCATTAACTTCTTCACTAATGGATCCTAATTCTGAACTTTTTTGATCATATTCTAAAAGAAAAGAATATATAATTTTACCAGGCTATAGCTTGCAACTATACACCTTCCTCTTTGTTGCCTTTATTTGTTGCTGAATGTACTTGTAGCTATATTTTTACTTCTGCTGCTTTTGTCTACTAATCTAGTTTACTCCCAAAGGACTAAAGAAGATTTATTTTACAAATTTACACTTGAACTTCCTAGCCCACAGCAGTGGTTTTGCTCCTAGGTTTCAGGAGTGGTAATGGAAGGTATTTTCCATACCACTTGTGAAATTTAAATGAAAACGAGTCTCTGCATTAGATTTTTATTGCACTTCATGTGTAGTATTACATTTATTGCATATTCTTTCTGAGGCTTATTAGGATGGGATTTTTCAATTTTTCCTGACCTTTGTCATTAATTTTGACTCAGATACACACATTTGTGTAATATTTATCTGTGTACATGGATGGGTAGCTAGCTAGCTAAATATTAATGTATTTATAGTTTGTTTCTGGGCAATTGTGGTCTGAATAGTAAGGGAAAAAAAGAAAAAGGAACATAACAGGAAAATATATTTTCATTTCCAAACTACCAGGTGTCTGAAAAGTGGGAACAGGAGAGAGGAGGCAGAAGGGAGGAAAGTAATCAGTGAATAGTCATAACAGAGAGGTGAAAACACACATCTCAAAAAACCCAGTAAAAACTGTAGATTCCTTCTGTGTTTTTCTGAAGCCCAGAAACAATTTAAAATATGAAAAACTTAGGCTAATTGACAGCATTATATTGATTGGCCCCAATTTTCTTTCTTTCTTTGTTTTCAATCCAGCCTCTCTCATTATAACCTCTTAAAATAAATAAATAAAAACTATAAATATCTGAAAGAGTCATTCTTATATAATAGCCCTTTCTTGCAGCAAAATTTATCATTATAACAATACTGTAGTAGTTTTGCTGGCAGAATCACGGCCAATCAAAGCTATTACAATAATGGAACATTTCATGGTTTTGGAAATTAAATGTGTAACCATGGCACTGAAATGTCTCTTAAATCATATTTGGAGATGTATTTTTCACCAAATGATTTGCACATTATCTCATTCCATCTGAATTTTATTTTCATCAAAATTACACCATTGATTTTTTCCTTTTTTGTCTCTGCAGCAATTTTCCAGTAGAACTTCCCATCTGCTTTCACTTTTTGCAAGTTTGATCGTATTTGTTCAAGAAGCAGATCTAAACCTTATTTTATTATAAGGCATAATTTAACAGCTGACTAATGGTCAAGCTGTAAATTATGCTGTAAGGAACTAGTATGCTAAGTTGCAGGAGTGAGTAATACTGTTATCAAAATTAGTAGCTGTACTAGTTTCAATCAATAAGAAAGTGGCTAATGCAGTCAGTGTTCCAAGACCTGGGCTCAGCTCAGGACATGTGAGTCCTCAGGAGTTTTACCTGTTGAAGAATCATGGGAGTCAGGCATTTTTGAGTGAGAAAGGGTAGAAATCTGCAGGTGTTTGTTCTCTATACGTATCCTGAGTCTTTCCTGAGGTGTTTGCATGCACCCGGGAGCCATTTTTGGTACTGAACTAATATGAAATCTTATATTTTCTATGAACTGTGTCTGTCTCCTGTTTAGGGGAACTTCATAAGGGTTGTTAGTAGAGCTCTCTGGTCAATTGGAAGGAAAGGTGAAATAGAAACTGGAAAACAGGGAGAAAATAAAAATATGCAGAGAAGATAAAAATGTATCTGTGGTATGACCACAGACTGGATTCTAACTTGTAGAGCTTAGATGGAACATCTTTCCATTGGAGAACACAGTCTTAGTAAAATCAGTATTTGCAAAGCATTCACATGAATATATAGCTTTGAACAAAATGTTGAATGAGGAAATGAAGTAAAATCTCATCTTGGTTTTCTTGGTTTGGTCATAAGAAAATATTTCTTAGCTTCATAACTTTTGTTTATATGAATTTTAATAAATTTGGTGTGGATAAGAGAATATATGAATATAATTTGCATTTTAGTATCATTCACAAAATGAAATGACAAAGTGTAAACAAAACAGTTAGTGATATCAAGTTGTATGGATTTTTCCAGACATATGTCCTACCTGTGGGAATGCCAGTGCCTTGTGTGTAATTTGGGATCCACATACACTCAAAGTAGTTCGTGCTGGAAGAGAGGTGCAGAGACACTAGATGGGATTGGTGTGAGTTGTCTGGTGCATCCACAGGCTGCTGTGTGAACTCAGGTAGAGTCACAGTAAAGGGTCACTGTTAGCTTGGGTGTTTCCTCACCTTTGTTACTTGATTTGAAAGCTATTCCAGGGCACTGGCCTAGTGATGGGGTTGTTGGCTGCTCTGAGGGTGTGATTTCTCTGATCAGAAATTTCATCTTGTACTCAAGGAAATGTTCCAGACAAAGTTAGTGTGTATATTCCTGCCAAAAGCTTTGGGTTTATCTAATAGACATTTTCTTTTGAAAAATAACTGGCAGAAAGTGACCAACCAGCTCTGGTTTCCCATCCTCTGATCTGTCATCTTTGATCTACTTAGTGAAATCAGGGTTCCAGTAGTACTTGCTGCTGGGCTTTTAAAAATCTTTTAAGCTGCCTTCTGCTTTCGTCTAGAATTCTCTCGTACTCGACTCATCTGCAGCTATTTTTCTCTCCTTAGGGAGAACCCTGATCCTGTTTCAGTCTCTTTCACAAAGGCTGCCTGCTGGTTTGCTGGCTTTTCTCTCTGCTCTTTTTCACCAGAAGTGCCCATAACTAAAATGTAATGGGAAAAAAATAATCCCAACCTATTTTCAAACTCAGATCAGGATTACACTGAGCTTTGGGAAAGGTTCAGATCATGATTTCTTATGAGATCCGGATCTGATTCCTGAATCCTCTGTCTGGTTGGTGCTTGCAGTACTGTCTCTGAACCAGTACTCACAGGCAATTCTAGCAACCAAGTCACTCACACTATTCTGACTCAGTCCAGGCTAGATTTTGCTGATTGTGATTCCTACTCTTTTTTGGGGGGCTAACTTACCTTGTTATTAAAATTAATAAAAAAATAATTTCTTTTACCCTTCTTGTCACAGCATCCTAATCTGCCAAATAACCAGATCCTTTTATTCGAGACTTCGGTGTTTGGAACTGTTAAAGATAACTTCTTTATATGATATTACATGTTGAAAAGGAATAACAACACATTATGAGTAAGGGAAATATAGGGGTAGTTCTGGATGTGGTGTGCTTCAGTGAATAAAGCATTTGCAAATCTACTTGCTTTGATATAGTAGATTGCAAGAACACTTTACAAATATCTTTTTCAATATGCCCATAAGTTACACAGGGAAAAAACCAACCCTCTAAGTTAAACTGGCAAGTGTTCAGAAACCACAACTATTCAGTGTATTGCCTGACCATTTTTAAAATGTATTTTGCACTTTTGGTAGATGTTGTAATGCATTCAGCTCAGTGTGAAGTCTTGGCATAGATGCTGGATTCTAAAATAAGATGAGCTCTGCCTTTTAAAAACCAAATGTTTTTCTGTGAAATACCTTTGCTATTAAGGGTCTTTGGAAAGGGGGACGGGAAATAGGGGTGATGATGCCACCAACAGCAAGAAAGCAGATCTATTTAGAATTTTAACAAATAATCACAGCAACAGACAAAGCCCTTCCCAGTGAACACTGGGTGGGCAGAATTTTATCCTCTTTGTATGTTAGTCTCCTTCCCCAGATACCCCTTAACAGTCAAACGTGCTCTTGGCTTGTGCGTATGAAGGTGGCATTTGATTTGGTAGAGTGGGCAGAGGTCTGCACCACAACATGCTGTGTTTCTGAGATTGGTTCTTCCTCTGTCAACTGCACATCAGCAGCTCCTTTCACGCGGACTGGGCTAGCCCGTGGCCAGGGGTGGCCTTCAGAAATGCTGATGGGTTGTCTGACTGTCAGACCCCTTTCACTGAGCACAGATCCAGATAAAGGTGCAGAGCACCAGAGACTCTGGCTGACAGCAGTGGGATTTGCTTACCTTTAGCAGGTCTGCAGCCTTGCTGTTGGAATCAAGTGTGCAAATGTAATCGGTGTGGTTGTCATATTGCTAACACACCTGAGAGGTGCCGTGCGATGTACTTGGCTCCTGTCCTTAATGTCTGTTGCAGAATATAAAGACTACACAGATGTTAAACTGGTAAAGGTGAGTAGGTATTAGGAAATAGAAAGGAAAGGGGGGCTTAAGTGCAAAACCTGTAATGAGCTCCATATAGGTGAAATTCATGCTGTGGCAGCATGAAGAAAATCTTTGAGCACAAATGAAGCACACTGTGCAATTTGCCTTCCAGACTTGGGAATTCTTTCCAGCTCATGTCAAGCTGGAGATCTATGGCTCCCTCCCAGGTTCTCCTGTGATGTGTTTTGTCCATTTGGTTTAGCTGTCCTTGAAAGAGCCTGTAGAACATCCCCATCTTCTTTAGAGAAATACAAAGTCAGATGAAGTATAGCAGGGTCTTTATTCAAGCCCTGGGGTGGCTGCCCTCCAGCCTCTGCCAGTGCTGCAGCTCTGGAGGAGCAGGCAGGAATTTTATATCTGCGACATGAGGTACTGGTCTTGCTGGTGCACACTGTAGTGGCTGTTATAGTATTATTTCACACAAGGAAAATTGTTAGCCCTGCTCTGCTTTACATATAAAATACAGTGCTCCTAGAGTACTCCCCTGAGAAAGAGAGAGAATATGGAGAGTAGATGTAACCTCTTCTGCAACAGAGGAGACTAGTTGCACCAAGTGGCACCAAGCCACTTTATGGTGCTGAGAATAACATGGTTAGTGAAATCAGTGCTAAAATGAGGGCAGAGTGACAGGGTGTCTTTATTCTCTTACAGTCAGCACTGACTCTGATTTCCTTTTTTTGGCTTAAAGTTGTGTCTCCGTTATGTGCCATGAAAACAAAACAAAATGAGAAAGTATAATCAATGACATAAAATATTGCAGACCTTTCTAGGTTTTTATTTTACTCCATGTCTGGGTTTCTTCTTACTGCACTGTCAATTTGCAGCTGATTGGTGTAAGAAAGCTTTCTCACCCTGAGTGCTGATCACATTTGTACTTAGACCACACTGCTTCTAGTGGTCCTAAAGGGCCTCATGAGTTCCCAGATCTCGCTGCAATATGCAGTGGGTCTGGCTGGCTGTACGTGGGAAGCATATGTATCTCCTTAAAGTGGTGTGTGATGTAGCTATACTGACTGCTGTTCCAGTCTGCTCTGGGCAGTGTGGTATTTTGTGCGCTCCTGCCAAGGGCGGTCCTTGTTGCTGTGCTTCAGGGTGATCTCATTAATATGATTTGAACCTGTTACCTGTGTTGTCCCCTGTCATGTGTGTTCCCTCACGTGTGCTCCATCATGGCTATGAGTGCAGGGTTAATTCTGGGAGCCACTGTACTTTACAGTGCACCTTTGACACTGGAGTCAAGTTGTTGTGGGGAAGTGGAGTGTTGCACCACTGGTGCGTTGCGCTGAGTCCCTGTTTCTCCTGTCAGCCCTGCAGTGTGCTGCCGCTTGTGCAGCTGCGTTGCGGATCAGAATAAAGCCCTCTTGGCATAAATTGCTTTGTTTATTAGGGCTCCAGGGGAAATGTTTTGCGGCCCTGGAAGCTTGTCTCATGTGTTTCCCTTGCAAGTGCTGTCCCCCTCTCACAGGGTATGCCTCTGAAGTCCTTCCAGCCACTGGCTACACCTTCTGAAGTGTCCTGCTGGGACCCTGCAACCCCATCCCTGGGTAGCATGTCAGGCAGCAGCCGTTGTTGCTTCGGGAGCTTAGGCATATCGTCCTCCTTTGGCACACCCCCTGGGGCTCTGCTTTGGCTCGGTGTTTGTGCTTGGAGGCTGGGCTGGCTCCGGATATCTAGCCAGATAACAGCTGCCTGCAGTGTGGAAAGATGTCAGTGCTTCAAAGGGGATGAATTGTGGCCCTTGAATGTATTAAGTGCTGCTGTGAGGGTGGAGGTGCCCTGATGTATGGCCATACAATAAAGGGAACGTTTACTTTTGCCGCCGTTCCTGTCTGTGGGTAAGAGCTGACAAGAGCCCCGTAGCCTGGCCGGGAGCACTCCCCAGGGCTGCCTGCCGGGCTGCCAGCGCTCCATGTGCTCCCCTGGGCACCTCGCTGAGGCTGGCCCCTGCCCAGGTGTGGTAGGGAGGGGGAGGGCTCCATCTGGCCTCTTCTTTGTCTTGTGCACCCCTGGGAAAGGAAAGCATGATTTAGCTCCAAAGCATTAAACAAAAACCCCTGAAAGACTATCCCTCCAGAATTGTCTAACCCTTTATGGCTTAATATAAGCATGCCTGAGGATTGATGAGGAAAGGATGTTGCTCCTGTTGGTAATTACAAGTTCGCTCCATTCAGTGTTTTCTGTTCTGATTGTTCCATTTCAGCATTTAGACTTTGTCTTAGGTGTGTGCAAATGCTTTCTGCTGTGTCAGGAGCTTTGCTTAGCTACTCATGTGCTCAAAACCTTGGTAAGATACTTATCCTTTCAGGCAGATCAAAGACGTATGTTTGGTCGCTTGGAATAGGTAAGCAGGAAGAAAGAAATCTCTTTAAGAGTGATGACATGGTATTACTGCTAAGTAACAAATACAGTTAAGTACATATATGTGCATGTCCCCCTAATAATCACTGTTGCCAATGACACAGAAATACATAACAATTGAAATCTCGTTAATTGCAATGGCTGTCAGTCAACCTGTCTTGCCAGTGAATTTTTTTCCATTTCAGTGATAAGCTCTGTTCTCTTCAAGAGATGAGATTCTGCCAACAGAGAGAGAATATACAGGTTTTGTTTTAAGAAACAATGTTTTGACCTGGATGATGATACTAAAATGCAGAATTCTTCCCTCTCCACACAAAACTAGGGGGACAAGAGCTAACTGATGATTACTCAGATTCATTCAAAACTCTGTATTTCAGGCACAATATCAACATGTGATGTATTCAGTGTAGAATAGGAAATGTGGTGAGATGCAGGTGCTCTGTAGATTGCAATGTGTGGATAGATAAATAAGGTTTAGTTTAGAAACAGACGTTTTTGCATACTCAAGTGTTTAGAATTCAGACAAAGAAATGTCATTCAAACAGCAGTGGGTCCGCAGGAGCAGGACTGTGATATATGGAACAGATAACATTCAGCGGTGCAGAGACAAATTTACTCCTTGCAGTGTGGGGGCTATAGAGAGCTGCAAAGCAGCTAGCTCTAGATCAAAGCAGTATAATGCAGAGCTAGCCTGAGCTCATTAGACTGGGCGTAATGCCATGCTAATATATCTATACTACTCCCAGGACCCAAGCTAATGGCTCAGCATGGTGCTACGCTGGGTACTCACACCAGCTGGTGCAGGGATTTCTGCATTGTATAGTGTAGACATGCCATAAGGTTTTCGCACCAGCTCTGTAAGCAAAGAAAAAAGAATTAAGGGCAAGGTACAGTCCAAGACTTTGAAAAGCAGGGATGTTTAAATTTCGGTTCCCAAAACCTTGTTCATACTCTTCAGGAGGAGTCCAGTGTAACCATTATGGAAGTCAAGGACAATCTTAGCATTGCCTGCCACAAGTTTTGGATCAAACTCAAGAACTTGAAAGTCCAAAGTACCTAGTAATTCCTACTGATGTGATTTTTCAACACCATTTTATTGTATCTCTGGAAAACAGGCTTGTTGAGCTAGTCAGTCAGCTGCTCTGCTGCCTTTTGAATTTATCAGGAACGAAAAGTGACTCCCAAGCTTATACCGTTGTTCAGTGAATGTTTATATGCAATGTATAAATAATACCCTGTTCTCTCTCCCTCAAAAATAAGGAACAAGTGGTACATGAACAAGAAGTAGATGGGCTAGTTGATATTATTTAATACTGATCTAACTGCCCATCTCTGGCTGAAGCTTTTTTTTTCCTTAGAAAAAATAAAAGTGAGGGCTAATGTTTGAGTCATATTTTTATTGCTATTTTCACTGGCTTGATTATCTGCACCAACTTGCTTTTACTAAGCCTGTAACTGTAAGTGCCAAAACAAACAGAAAACAGACAGTTCTGGGCCACAATTATATTGTGTCCCAGATGGAATTGGGAAGTACTGGAAATCATAGAACTAAACCTGCTGTCATAACCAGCAGAGCCTTAGATTGCTCAGTGAAGAAGAGTTTAGGCCCAGCAGAGTCAGTGCACTAACTCCCGACGCAGGAGTTAGTATCAGCTAACTGACATACATAGGAAATGCAAAATCTTCCAGTTGGAGTTCTGCCCAAGAACTACAAGTTCTGGCCTAAGAAGAGCAGGAGACAGGCAGTTTACATCTGAAAAGCAGTTATATATTATTTCAGAAAATGCCATACGAACCGTAGAACTCCAATACAAGAGATTGTTATCACTGGGTGACAATAATATAAAGTTTACTTATTATGTCCAGTTGAAATAGAAGTTGTTCTAAAATCTAATCTGGAGGGTTTGAAAGAATGAGTGAGGGGCTAGAATTGTGAGGGTCAGAACTCAGTAGGGCTATCTATCAAGGAGAGAGGCATTAAATACTTTTTCTTTGCTAGAACTCAAGGCATTTTAATTTTTTTAACATCACTGAAAATGCTTAGGAAGTAGTTAAGAAATTAAATACTTATTATGCTAGTTTTAAAGCTGATGAAGAGGGATTACATGTCAGATTTTCCTTCTAAGTAACTTGTGTCCCACAGTAAGTCTAACCTGAGATTGTTGTGTATGTAGTAACACCTCAGTACTGCTCTTCCCTGTCATCAAGGTCATTGATATTGCAGAGATAAAAACCCCACTAGAAATCAAGGCTGGTGTATTCCTGATTCCTACTCCTCTCACTCCAACAGTAGTATACTTGACTTCAATATCTGCTTTTTGATTCCTTGCATGCTTTTTGATTCCTTGGAAATTATGGCATACAGTTGTGCTTTCAACTAAATGAAAACGTATAGTAGTATAATATACAGTGATAGAAAATTAGAAACAGCTTAAATACGCTGATTTAAAATTAGCAGATGTATTTTCCAATACCATTCCTATGATTTTGGAAACATGGAAGGTAAATTTCTCTTAGAAAAGTCATTTCCATCATTTCACACTTTTCATGACTGAAGCGGGATTTGTGGAAATAGTACCTGCTACAGGTCCTAAGGTCAAATCCCTCTTGGGAAATGGTAATAAATGGTTGCTCAGCTGCTATGTTCTAAAAATATTTGTCAGATAAAATTGTTACCTACCCAATAAAGATTAGAGGCTTCTGTGGCACAGATGGGGGCATGCAACTGTCTGATTTAACACATGATTAAGTATGTGCCAGTACCCAGAAACTTGTAGTCTTAAAATGCAGATCATGCAGCATCAACAAAATTGTTTTTGCAGTCTAAACAGAGAGCTATAAACTGTCATTGTAATAGCGGTAAATACTAGTGCTCTAATGTGCCCTAAAGATTGTTAGGACATGTGCTATGAAACTGTAAAAAGAATTTGAGAATATTGGAAGATGTTTTCATCAAAATAGGATTCATGATAAATATTAATCTTTCCTGTGCTCCTAAACTACATTTCTGGTGTAACCTTGATGATGACTCTAGTGCTTTGGAGATCACAAGAAGTTCTTATTGAGCATAATATTTTTAAAAGTACCTTTATTGTTTCAGAGTATAAAGTGGCTGGAATGCTTTCGATTATTCTGGTTTTAGCCCCAAAATACAGATTTGTTGGCACCAAGTACTTTTGGCAAAACATTTCTGGAGGGTTTTGAAAAAAAAAATATCTGTGGTCTATTGCACTTTCTGACTTGAGCTGTTTTCAATTTTTCATTTCAACTTAAGCTTTTTATTTCAGCTTTTGCATTTCATTTCATTTCCTTAATACTTTATTTAGTTTCCCTCTTGCAGGACTGTGTGGTGGGACTTACAGGGGAAGGCCCCTCCTACCCCAATTTTCTTTCATAGGTATGAAAATCACTTGGTGGTGTTTCTCATGGGGCAACAAAGCTCTGGAGTTGTATGATTGAAAGCAGCTTCCCTTTGCCACTGAGTTTGCCTGTTAGAAGGTGTATTGAGGGCAGAGCAAAGCTGTCGGCTTCTTTGGAAAAAGCAGTTTAAGGAATGAATTGACAGCTTTTCCAGTTTCAGCAGATGGTCTTCTGGTGTTCTTTTTCTCAAACATCCCTTACTTTTTTGCGTGTGCTGACTGATGACTCTGCTTTTTCCAAAGGCAAGAATGGATTGCAGAGTTCTTCATGTGCCCAGGCAGTCTACCATCTCTGAAGCCATTTTGTAACATGAAATGATGTCTTATAAAGCCATAATTATTCCAGGAAAGAAAATGAGATGTTCTGCTGTTGCAGAGATGTTGTTCTGTTGCTGTTGTCGAGAAGCAGCATTGCCTTATTGCTCCCAGAATCTGAATTTTGAGAATTCCCAGAATCTGAGTTTTGACTGGCTGGCTGTGATGGCCATGCTGTGCCAAGGCCGGAACAAGCGGTTGTGGTGTTTGAATGCATTAAGCAAAGCTGAATCCTGTTTGCCAGTCCTGGCACTGTCGACAGACTACTTAAGGGCAGTCATTCGGTGTCTTGGAGGTGCACATTACTTTTGAAGAGTTTCATGCAGTGGCTGTCTTTCATCTGAAAGGACTGTCTGTCCTATGATCTTCCTGTGTGTGACACTAGACTCAGGGGCAGACACCCGTGGGCTTGGCTAGTAAAGGACAGAAAGAGGAGTCTGTTGCTAGGAAAGGGGGAATGACATCTTTTGGCCTCATGCTTCTACCTCTCAGCTTGTCTAAGTATTATGTAAACAGTTACTGCTTCTGCTCTTTAATAGCTTTGTTTAATATTAAGAGTTTTGTTTACTGCTAACAGAAGATGGGTCGCTGGTGTGACATTGGACAAGGAAGCACCTTTGGAAAGGACACATGCCTCTGTCCCTTGTGTTTGATTCTAAACAACATGGAGAAGAAAGAGGTTTTGCACTACATTTTGCTGACTCTGTTCGTGTTCACAGAATTAACATCACTGCTGTTTCTGCTAGTGACAAATCTGCTGAGGTTTGGGAGGAGGTAAGCAGGGGAACGGAGAGAACAGGAGATGCAAATATTTATCCTTTTAATCATGTTTTTTCATTTAAAAAGTACTAAGCAGCAATTGGTTTGGCATTTCCTTTATTTTGCTTATTGGTACGTGAGTTGCAAGAGTCACAGAACTCTCTCATTGGGATCTGAGATGAGCTATACTGTATGGCATACTCCACAGATCAATAGAACTTAGAGGTAATGGTTTTCATTTGCTGTTTAGATAACCAGTTTAGAAATACAAAAAAAGACCATGACTGAATCATTTTACTCCAGAATGATTGATTTCAGAATTACTTTAGAAGCATAATAAGAGTGGTAAACAAGGGATCCCTGAGATGGCCCATCTAAAAAGCAGCAGTAAAGAAAGGAGATGCAAAACAAAACAAAACTGCTGGTGGTGTGAGGGGTGCCAGCAAGTAAACTTGTGGCAGATGCATGTAGGATTTTCACAGAGGAGTGTCTTAGTGGTGTCTTTCACTAAGTATCAGAGAAATTTCTGAACTGGATCTTTCCTGTGC
>NW_009646736.1:4089393-4092610 GCF_000708025.1 Charadrius vociferus | reverse complement strand
TCCCTTATCCCCCTGGCTATGGGGAGGCAACCAAAAGAATGAACTTAACGAGGAACACTGTAACGATGAAAAAACACACCACTAAAAAAAGTAATATTTTTTTTTATATAAAAGAAAACAATTCCTAAAATAACATAAAATCCCAAACAAACCCTTGTATTCTCCTCCTCCTCCTTTGTTTATAGAATCATGGAGGAGTTTGACTCTTAAGAGGAAACACATTTCAAAGCTGCTCAGCAGCCTCCGTGCAACCACCTTGGGACTGCCTCCTTTGGGCTGTGGAGGCAGGTAGGACCAGCTGCACCCCGGGGCTGCTGCTGCCGCCCCTTCCTGGTCCCCAGCACCCACACGGCTGCCCTCCATCTCTTCAGCAATGAACTCTATTAGGTAAGGTGAGATGGGTCAGAAAAGTGAGGCATTAAGAAGTCAGCTTGATATTGATATCAGTGCAGTGGTTGTCCTGGCACTGAAAAAGAACAGCCTTCAGGGTCATATCACTAGAAATGATGCTCACAATTTGGAGAAGATGGCACTAGTTCATGTTTTTCCTATGCCATTGGGAACTATTGTTGCAGGGGAAGCTGGCAGCTCTATTTTGTTTCCTAGCCATTCTGCTGGATCACATCTACTCAACCTCAGCTGTATTTGTGTAAATATGTATATATACATTTGCATACATTTGAATCTGTTTATCCCATATGCTATTCTTAGATGCTGACTGAATTAAAGAAAAAGAACTAATGCAAATTAACAAGGAGTTTTAAGATTGTTTTATTTGTATATATTTAAACCACAAAGAAATAATTGCTTACTTGAAGGTATCCAGTACTAAGGTGTTCAGGGAATATTTTAACCTACAGTTGTGTCTCTGCTGATGTAACTATATAGATGAGGTAAGATGTATGATGAGGAATGTTAAAAGAAGTTATAGTGCAAGTAGCATTATAAAATATTCTTTAGAGATCTGGAGACCTTAACTGAGGAAAAAATGAGAAAGGGTCTGAATTTCATACTCTAAACTTCTTGACTTCCTTACTGATATTTTTCATGTCTGATCTTTTTTGGACAGTTTGAGATATTTGGGGGTTTTATAAGTGTGATCCCTCTTGCTCCCTTGTGTCATCATATGTTCAAAGTGAAAATTTTTTTATGCCCACAACTTATTAGTAGCAGAATCTGGAAACTTAGGCCTCTATTTCATAGTTCTCGGTGAGAAAGAAGCGGCAATGGTAATTTGAAAAAAACAAGTCAAGTATTTTTAGTTTCGATGCTTGGAAAATCATTAGCATTGTGGCAGTACCGAAGGATTTTATACTGTCTGAGCTTAAACTGAAATTTCCTGTATATATTCAAAATATATATATATATTCAAAATATATATATATATATTCAAAAATATATTCAGGTGCATAGGACAGTCAGCCCCCAAAAGCTTCTAATTCTACTTTTTTGCACATGGGTTTTGGAGATTTCCATTTTTTTTTCCCCCCAACAAGGTTGATTTAAGAGTATTTCAGCTATATTCTCTTGTACTGAAAATGCTTTATTTCTATGCACCTCAGTTAAAAGTGCCCTTTTAGTTTTCTTCTCACTTCCTTAAATGCCATTATGAGAAATTTTTATACCTACCTATAGACCTGCTAAGTCACTGTATGAGTTTGAGAAATCAAATCCTCAAAGGCAGAGACTTGCCTAAATTCTGGAGCCTCACTTTTCTCTCAGGGGGCCCTGCTTCTACAGCAGGACCTGCAGTCAGTAAAAGGAGAGACAATTGGATTTGGTTTGGGCTCAGCTCACTAAACGAAGGATCTAGACCTAGAAATAAAGTTTTGATTTTTATTCTTTTTCTGAGCTCAAAGTTTAGGATTATTTGGATTCAAAGGGCTTGGTTTGGCTGCGCCTAGGCTTTATAAACGTTAGCATCTCTCATTGGTTGCTTTCCCAGAGGCCACTGATATCCTCAAAAGGAGCATTAGCATATGCAGCAGTTGTTATTTTGGCAGTAGTTAATGGTCAGCAGGCAAGGTTTACCTGTGCTTAAAATGTGAAGTTTATCTTGCGGATTTTGGAAGGGTCTAAAAGAGTTAGCCAATATATGAAATTTGATGAGAGCTTTGTGCCAATGCTCCTTATACTTCCTTGAAAGTCACAGTTTAGCTTACATCATTCTGGCCTCCTGGGCCAGCACGGTGATGAATCACTGTGAGAAACCAGACAGAGTTGCTGATAGGACTTCCACAGCAGCCCATGTTGAGGGAATACGTGGAATCAATACATTGCATAGTTTCCTTGGCCAGCCTCCCTCTGTGGCTATGTTGCCCACTTTTCAGGAAGTAAAAAAATCTGGGGCACATTTCTACTTGATACTGAGCATATGCTGGCATGGTTGGAGATGTTTTTATATCTATGATGTTAAATAAAGATGCTCACTTGAGCATTTTGTTTGGCTGAGTCTGCCCTTTCAGGATGCATGTGTAACCTCTTTGTGAATTACTGAAATAAAGGAATTTCCTGATGCGAAAGAGAAATTCCACAAATATGAAACCCTGGGTATGTTTTCTACATCAGCCATTTCCTTTTTCACTTGTGCAATTTGTATGGATTGTCAGCATGATGTGGTATGTGGTAACCAATTCGTGCATGAGGCAATCTTCTTGTTACGGTACTGTGTTAATGTAAGATTTGGGAGAGCAGTGGAATTCTGTTCAAACACTCTCAGCTTGTAGTATTTATCTGCCTATATGGATCCTTATCTGCGCTCAGAAGTCTGAACCTACTTCTTATATGTGCCAGCATGTTCACCCTTTCCTTAAACTCTTTGGGTAAACAGGATCTTGATAGATCTTTATTGATACTTTCCCATTATTGGGAAGGGAGTTCATTTTGTCCTGTGTGCGCTCAAGGTAAAGAGTATGGTGGAAACAATTGCGTTTGGCCTACCAGCTATAGGACTAAAATGCCCGGGGGTATGTGTTGTACTTTTAGATATGTAGGTTTTGAGTTTGTTAATTTGTAGATCAAGATTTCATTCTCCAGCAACTTGCCAGACAGTGAAGCTTGCAGAATAAAGATTTGTTATACTGCAGTTTAAGTAAGCACTTAGCCAAAAAGGAGAGAACTCTGAAAGGCAAAAACGTTGGAAGGAAAGTGATTTATTAAACTTTTTATTTCCACTGTCTTTGCAATTATAAGCTATCACATTGTATAGATTTTTTTC
>NW_009646736.1:4072308-4089334 GCF_000708025.1 Charadrius vociferus | reverse complement strand
CCCTACAATGCTAATACTCCCACTGGTATATGTAGGTATGTTTTTTCTTCTACAGTGTTTAAAGTCTGAGGCTTTTAGCAGTTTAATCCAAACCAAAGCATCTTTATCATGGGACTTGCCTTTAATTCTCTCTTAGATGCTTTTTTCCCTGTATGCCAAATTAGATATCATTCTGAAAGCATGCATTCTTAATTAACATTTTTTTAATCAATGACTGGATTCTCAGGAGGATTTTTTTCTATGCATCATTATTTTTCTCTTTCCACAGCAACTTCACAAGCAGATTAAATAAACAGAAAGAAACACTTTGTGGATTTTTCTTGTGACAGCCTGCAAACCTGTGAAGTTTTTTATTTATTTTTAACTTGAAGCTGCTAATTGTAGAACTGTATAATTAATGCATTATCCACGACAACAAGGTTACATGGTTTGTGTTTAGCAAACAAGCTTTTTCTGGAGGGTGGAAAAATACATAGTGAAAACTTATGGAAACACTAAGCTGTTTTTCACCACTCTGCATGACAGCCAGTCTCTCAACCATCATTAGGGCTGTGTGCCTAATCAGGCTCTGAAAAGGTACTCTGAAAATTGGCTGGAGCCCTGGTATCATCGTCTGAGTCCACAGCTTGAACCTTGCGGTTTAGCCTTCCAAGATACGCCATTACAGCCAGATATTCTCAGAACTGGAATGTTTGCTCTGCTAATTGGCACATTCCTACTTAGATTTGGTAGGACATGCTGATTTGTAACATGACTCAAGAATTTACTTCTTAATGGGTAATTGCCTCTACTTTCTCAACTCGTTCTGTTCACCAGCCTCCTTTTTTTATTGTGCCTGTCTACTGCTCTTCCAGAATTTGTAATCTTTCTTTTATTAGCTAGACATCCTTCTGATTATTTCACATGTTTTTCACTGGTTTGAGAATTTCTTTGCTCCCTGACCTTTTCGTAAAGCATGTATGCCTTGGCATGTGCTGAAAATGATGGAATGATTTCCTTATAGCTTGCAGCAAATGATGATGTATCAGTGCTGACTTTGTTATTGCAGTCGTAGAAATTTTTAACAAATTGGATGTCTCTGCAAACTGAACGCTTGGTAGCCACAGGAATAGTGTTACCTCTTCCATTAAGAAAGTTAGAAGCTGGTTCATGACTTACACAAGTCTTAATGCATCTCTCAGTTCAAAGAAATGGTTGTAAAGACCATAGATTTGACTGAACTGATCTTTTTGGCATCTTCTGTTCATGTCATTTTTGCCCCCTCACTCCTGATCATTTCAATCTCTTGATTTTAAGATTTTAGTGAAAGGAAAATCATACTGCAATTCTTGGATGGGTTTTGCAATTATTGCAATTGTCATTATATAGTTATTGACGTCTGAGAGTTTCTTGATGAAACTGTTAAGTCACTGTTCCACAATGAAATACCTGCAGGAAAACACTTCTGCTCTCAGGTGAAGTTTTCACTGGGTTTGCTCATCCCATGCCTCTGTGAAAGTGCTAGAAACCCTACAGGTGGCTTTAAGAGTGGTGAGTTTTTTGTCTTCTCCTAACGATTTTCTAATGCTAAATTTGATCAGCTTTTACCAGAATGACTTATCTGGTGTGCCAACCTACACATCTTTCTTCATCAGCATTTAGAGCATGTGCAGGGAGCCACTGAGTAGCACTGTGAGAGAAGGGAAAGCTTGCTCTTACTCCCTTCCTATAATTGTATGTCTATTATTCATTGCCTTTGAGAACTGTCTTATCACAGCATCAACTCATTAGTGGTTTAATACAGGATAAGCTTATTAGAGATAATCTGTTTACTGAATGTCCTTACCACAGAGCAATCTAGTTAACAACATCTTGTGAAGCTTTGTCTTCTGGATATATCTTTTAAACTGATCCCTGATTATTTATCTATATCTATATCTTTAGATCCTTTTCTTTAGACTTGTATCTGCTTTGGCATAAAATTACAGTGTCTGGTGAATATACTAATAAACTAAATACTCTTATGGGGAAATAAGGCAAACCAACACCAGTTTATAATGAGCTAGTCAGGGCAAATAATTCAGTCTGTTCATAGTTGTTTAGGCTTAAAAATATTTTTCAGTATTATTAGGGTAAGACTTTTCTAAAGAGCTACTGAAAGTTGCTACAATCTCAGCAGTGCTCATCACACAGCAGTTTGGATATCAGATGTTTCCTGTCCAACATGCTGGCCTCCTTGAAAATCTGGACTACTGCTTAAGATGTACAGAAAAGGAAATAGAACCTGGCAATTCATCCTCAAATGGCCAGGCATCATCGGAAAATACTTACAAGCCATTGTATTAAAAAAGAAGAGATGAGGAAAGAGCATTACAAAAGAAAAGCTAAAGAAGAAAAGATGACAGCTGTGAGAAATGTAATATAGTGACCCTGTTTTATCTTTGCGTTTTTCTGACCATTGGAAACTGCTCAATGTAGCTCTGCCTTGACAGTTCAAAATACTCTACATGTCTATTCTGACACAACAGCAGCTACACTGATTACTGAAGAAGGCAACATTAATGTGAATAGCACATGGAGCCTTTGTATTTCCTCTTTTCTTACGGCAGTTTAGATGCGTTTAAAACAGACCTACAAATTGTCAAGCAGCCTTTTCCCTCATAGGGAAGAGAATCTCAAACTTCCCAGTAAAAACAGTGTTTGCATGTCTTAAGAAATTCTTTTTTCTACAAAAAGCCCCAAGTTTGAGGCATGCAAATGACTGATGACAGTCTTCCTGTGATAAACTTTTAAAGTGAATGTGACTCACTGTTTTAAAAATTGTATTGTACATTCTGTACTGCTTGCTTAACTGATCCTTTTGCAGTTGATGAAGCCTGGATGCCAAGGATCTAACCAACCTGTCTGAAACCCCTGAGGCAATAACAGGTTTATATGCTACACTTAGACTAATTTTGCTTCAGTGATTACTGTATCTGGTCAGGTTTTAGCAAGTGATAAGCAATGAAACTGCTGTACTTAGAGGGTGTTGCATCTTAGGTGCAAGGCATACTAGATAATGCAAACTTGAATAATGTCTTGTAGGCAAAATCTCGCCCTTGTCTAATAGAATTTTTATTTTGGATCTTCCCTTTCCTTTTTCTTGCCATTATTAGCTGCATTCACAAAAGCAGGTACAAGAGAGATTAGGCTGGAGTTGATACACGTGTACCAATGTGGTATTAATTCAGAGAGTGTTCAAAAAATGAACAGTAAGACCTTTCAATAGGAGTGACTTATTTTGTAATGGCCAGATTTCACAAAGTTCATTCTTTGTAATGGAAAATATACTTATTACAAGGTATGCCGGAACTTTTGTGTACATCAAAAGAAAAAAAAAGAAAATAACATTTCCTTGCCAATGTTTTTAGAAATGTAGTACTCATTCTTTCTGGTGTGGACTGAACATTGCTACCCCAATTAGAATATGGTTGCTGCACATTGCAGGAAAGTGGAGACGCATTTCTTTGCAAGCACTTTAAAGCTACTATTGAATTTCTGTAAGTCCAGAGAAATCTAGTACCTCCAGCCTGTAAAACAAGCTTCTCTGTTTGGCCTCATTCATGTTTAGTCTGTTTTTTCTTGGCAAAAGCACTTCAGTGACGGTCTCCACCAGATTGACACTAAAGTGTTTTCTTTACTTGCCATCTGTCTGGACTGATTGGAAAAAGTAAAGTGGGGCTTGTTTAGAAAAATATATAAGCAGTTCATTTGGCACAGAGTTTGTTATAGATGTATGAAAAGCAGCTGGGTCCAGCTCAGGAGGTTAAAAAAAAGTTTTATTACAGAGAGTTTTCATGTACAAGTTCATGCACTAAATGTGTTCTTTCATTTCACTTGTAAGAAGTGACTAAATACATTAGCTATGGCATTTAATTAATTTTATTTGTGTTTTCCCAGGCTACTTATAATATTATATGTGTGAATAGGGATCCGATTTTTCAAATGTTGCCAGTCAGATGTAAGTACAACATTTAAAAGTAGCAGAATAGGGTTCAAAGCTTCTTAAATGCTTTCTTCCACCTTAATTCAGCAAAGCACTTAAACACATCAAAGTTCAATGTTTTACTGGATTGATTCAGATTTTATGCATTTGTTTGACAGGCCTGTAGTTTTGTGGCTTTTTTTTTTAACATTGTGAAAGTTTTGCTAAAGACAGCTTAGTATAGTAATGAAATCCTGTTCACATTAACAGTTTCTCCAAATATGTTTGTATGTATGTAGAGAGAGCATAAGCATGCTCACATGATGCTTTTTCCTCCAGCTGTGTGAATTGCTTAGCTTCACCCTTCTTAGTATTTAAAATCCATTACGGTTAGAGGTCAGAGTCTGTCTTTAAACTAGCTATGTTTGGCCCAGTCTTTTTTCCCCTCCTACTTTGAACTATCCACAGTTGCCTTTTGCTGTGTTTTTACTATGAGATTTACTCTCTGCCTTTATTGGCTGAACCTCTGCCATAGTGAGTGTGAAGCTGAGCAAAAGCCTTTTTTTCTATGGTTTCTGAAAAAGAGAGGGAGGCTGAATTCTAATAGCAGAAAAAAATAGGAAAAAAAGTCTTGTCTACCTTCTGAGGAACATTAATCGCTGGTGGGAATTGTCTGCTGTGTGTATTGTAATGTTTCTGCTTGATCACAGTTCTCTTATTATTGTTTTTTTGTAAAAATAAATCAGTTTAAGAGGGAATATTTCTTTCAGGCTCTCAGGTAGGGGGGGTCAGACCTTCTATATTTCCAGTTATGAGGTCTGTGACTTTGTTATTTGTAATTTTGTGTACATAATCATCACAGCAAGATTATCAAAAGGAGAATTTATTTCCCTCAGGTTAAAATTCTAACATTGTATAAATGTTGGAATGTTAGAGCTAAAGGATAGTCCAGTTTCTGGTTCCAGAAACTGAAGAAACTGAGTTATGCCCTGCTGTACCACAATTTTACTTTCTTTGTGTTTCATAATCATAGAGAAACATAACTGTAACCATCTGAATGTGCTTTTAAATTTCAGAGCCTCTGAAATTTCATGTTTACGTATACACTTGCTAACATCTTTAACTGAACTGGAAATATTTTGCACTGTTCTACTGCTTTTCTCTTCTGAGATTCCATTTTTGGAAGCATTACTCATGTTGAGTGCTGATTCCTGACTTAAATACGTACTGCTCAGGCCTCATGGATTAGGTCTCATCTGTTACTGGATAAGAGGTTTCCTCCGTTGTGCATGTTTAACGTTGCTTCTGTAACCTCTTCTAACACATGAAGATTGAAGACTGAACGTGGTCTAGGTAGCTATATTTGGTGTTCTGAATTTGAAAGTATAGAGTAGTAAGTTGAAGTTCAGCAGTCCTCTTCTGATAAGCAGACTGTGGCAGCAAATGATGCACCTGGAAATTATTTATGAATAGGTGAATGTTTTCATTCATGAATTCAGATACCCAACTGTGTTAAACATTATCAGCCAGCTAGCTAGAGACATCTGTGTATGAATTGCTGGCCTAGGTGGTACCTGCATCTCCTCTGTGGCTGGATTTGCAGGTGGGATTTTTGCAAGGGCAAGTTCTGTTGTCCAAAATCAGATGCAGCTGTTTTGAAACTTGCCAATATATTGATTTATTTTTTTTTTGTCTTGAGACTTTGATTAACATACTATTATTTTTGCCATTGTGTTTGTTTTGCAGCATCTGTTCTACATGACATGTTTACTTTGTCTCATCTAGTCGCTGTGGCATGTTCTCACTCAGTATTTTTCAAATATTGTCTGCTGGGTTGGGTGAGTCATGTTTTTGCTGGACCTTATTAGCTCAATTTACTGCTTGCATTACTGTTTCTTTTCAGTTCTAATGTAGAGGTTTATTCTTCCCTTCTTCATTAAAATTATTACTTTTGGTACGTAATGTTTTTACAGATGAGTCAGTTAACTTTTGTAGATGGAGAGGCTAATTTTCATTGACATTTTATGTGTCCATATGGGACTTGATTTGTCTTTGTTGTACTTGTTTTCTGCTGTTGTAGTTCTACTAATAGCAGTAGAAATATATTTATATAACAAAGTCCTGTGGTATTGATGACACATATTAAGATAATACAGCATCTTTTATACATATAGTAGCACAGGAAGGTGTATTTAGAACACTGATGGTCTGTTCTGTGGGCCAAGACTGTCCATGACATGAACTGGGATAGGTCCGGCAAAGTTACTCTGATTTACCAGGTCAAAAGATACTGACGCTATACTTTTATATTTGCAAATCTAACTAGTTTCATAGAAGAATTTGCAGAAATATGCACCTCATTCACTTAATGTTACTGGTCACTGAAGAGTAATAACATTGCTGCCTCTTTAGACAAGCTATTGATTTATACCAGTATTTGTTTTGCGCATTTATAAACTAGATTTGAGTACACATAGAGGTCTGGATTCTTTACAATAAAAAGAATACCATGAAAACACAAACCGTACCAAACTAGATAAATACAAAGGACATGATTGATTAGAGGGGTAATCATGTGTGCTTTCATTTCAAAGCAGAGACAAATGAGTTTCTTCCTACATATTGCTTTGAAGAAAAAACTCAGTCTCCCATTGAAAATCTACTAAAATGTGAGAGGTATTCTTCATGGTTTTCCTCCCCTTTGTATAATAATTGGGTATAAACATATAGCTATGGGATAATAGTATTTTTGACAGACATAGTGTGGGCAGAGGTGATACAGTTATTCATCATAGTGGGCTGCTATTGAGTTTCAGGCTAGTCAACAACAATGTTGAATAAATCTTGAAGGTCCTTTTGGTAAAGATGGCAATTTTTGATAAGTTTTCACATGATTATTTATGAAATGAACAGAGCAAGACTAGTATGAGAGCAAGAGATGTTGTCCAGTTCATCCTTATAATTGTGTACTTCTGCAAAATTAAGCCCAGTCTTACAGAATGCAGTAAAAAGATAATAATACAGGAAAAGGAGTTATTGTCATGTGATTAAGAAGACTGTATTGAAGACTTGGCTCTGACTTAGCTTTCATGGTATGGCATTAGATGATTCACTTTCAGTACTGATATGAGATAACCTGTAGATGAACTCAGATTACATGTACTGCACTGTTTTAACTCACAAAGAGGTACAAGGGCTGTCAGTAAGGAGAAGAGGTATGGTTTTGCCACATTTTCCTTATACTGCTCTAATCAAACAATCATAGCCTGAGAAAAGATGAGCTGAAGCTGAACCAAAACAATCTGGGAGGCTGATGCAGAGCAATAATTCTCTTTTATGAAATACTTATCAAGCACAGGGCCATCTCCTTTGGGTGGTAAACCCATTCACAATTAGTCAATTCTGGCATAGAGTACTTGATTCTTGAAAAACATTTTAGTACCTGTGTTCCGCTGTGAATGTCCAGGAGCAGGAACTCAAGAAAAAGACTGGAGGTAGTGGACCGTGTGTCCCTGTGCCTTTACATCGTAAGGTTCATCTCTGTGAAAACTACTTTCTATTCTAGCTTTTTAGCCCTGGAAAATAGAGTGTAGAGAAATCTCCGTTTGGCTTGTAGAAAATTGTTCTGGTTTTCTTCCCATGCAGGTTTGAAAATCCAGCTGCAATTTCTTGCAGTTCATCCAAATCCTACTGTGTAATTTGGGTCATGACAAAAAAACCTGCAGCTGGTTTTGGGTGCTGATGCTGATGTGGTTAGTAGACATACTATCTGTAGGAAGTGATGGGTGAGCAGGGATGGGTGCTATAAACTCAGCACAAAATTTAGCTTGGGGTTTAAGTTCTGGTGAGTGTTGTGGTTGCTGGAGCTGTTTAGTGACTAGGGAAACTAAATGGTGCTTCTCATCTCTAAACTAGTCTATCAGTATCATACCAACATAGCATAGTGGTGCTGAGATTTGCACCAAGAATGCTTCCAAACAAGGTCCTCTACTCACACCCCAGCTACGACTTACATCAGTGCTTGTGAGCTGGTTGGAAAGTAAAGGAGCAGTCCATCATATCATTTGACAGATTTCCATTCTCCTGTTCACTTTGCAGTCAAACCTGAATTGTCAGCACTGCCCTACAGACCTTTGATAGACTTTTGTCACAAGTTTTTCCTCAAGTTTGGGAAGTATTTAGTTTTCTCCTCATCAAGCGAGCAAGAGGAAATTTTGAATTCCTTCTGTATTTGAACTGTATATGTGGTACATAAGCTGATGCTTTTAGGGCTCAAGGCATTCTTCAGGGAACTTTTTTTCTGCCGTACTCTTCTCCCCTCAATTTTTTGCTTGCCCCAGGGTTGAAATCTGAGACTCAAAAGAAAGACTAAGGGGGAAAAAAAAAAAAGAAGCCAAATTCCCATAAACCCATTTGATAGATAGGGAAACAAAGGCATGGGAGACCACACAGTAGTTTGATGACATAGCCAGGAGTAGCTTCAGATAATCCAACTCGTGCTTTAGTGATGAGAACACACTATCTTCCTCCTCAATTCCTAAGCCGGTTCAAGCTCCTTCTCTGTCCCAGAGTGAGATTTCCACGTACAGAACTTCTGAGAATCACCACTCTGGGGATTGCTGTTAACTCCAAAGTGTTATTTGCACACTGAAGTACTTAACTGAAGAGCTTTTCTTTTTCCAGTTGCATTCACAGGAGGTTTGATGGTAATAGAGCTGTCTTCTGGTCTCTGCCAAGTTTATCTTCCAAAAGAAATATCTGAATGAGGAAACAATGACTGTATGTGAACTGTCTAGCATGCTGCAAGGGTCCAAACATTAAGAAAAGAGAGGATTTTTAGGATGGCTGAAGGGTGTATTATTAATATAGGCATGAAAATGAGCAAAAGGAAATCTACACCGACTATCAGGAAATGTTACTTGATATAGTGTAGAATTACCCCCTGAGGGGGAGCTGGTGGAAGTCTCATGGCCTGAATGGTTTCAAAGGACAGAAAAGTTTGGGGAGCAGCTCTCCACTGGTGTGGGACACACTGTATACCCAAAGAGGCATTTTCCATCTCCCCACTTCTTGTCACCAATTCTGTCTTCAACATCAAATTCACGTGTTAGTTGTTGGGCTTAAACAGTGCCCACAAAATCAGGCATAATTGCAAGGCCATTTGAGAAAAGAGGAAAAATATTTTAAAATTGGGAGTCATTGGAAACTCCAGGGGGATAGCTGCTAGATTTGGAAGCTGAAGGTGAGATTCAGCCAAGTATTTCACACCTGCTTTCTGGACGTCCTGGTAACAGGTTGCTACGGGCAGGGCCTGAGGGCCTAAATTACCCCAACCAGCCTCACCTGTGGCCTCCCCACACCTGCCCCTGGGGCGGGAGCCCTATTTAAGCCCAGCCCAGGGGGCGAGCTCACTCCTTCCCTGTGCGATGCTGCTATGGCTGTGCTGGTCTCCAGCTCTACTGCAGCCCTGCCCGTCCTCCGTCCTGTCCCATCTTGTCCCCATAGCAGGATCTAATGCTGTGGCCACCCCGGCCTGGTCCTGAGGAGCCCTGGCTGCTGCTGGTCCTTGCTGTCTGCATGCAGGTGGGTCTGAGGCCGTGGCTGCTGAGCTTGCCTCCGGGAAATCACTTTCTTGTGAGGAGAACGTTAATGGTGATTCAACTTTAGCAGTGAGTTTGCGTCATACTTTAAATTTAGAACATTTTTTGTGTTTGTTTTCTTGTAATTTATCATGTCAAATCAGTCATGCTATACAGCCAAAGTGAACTTTAGGCCCCCTTGTTTGACTACTTGGAAAGAAAATCAGGTACCTTGCTGAGGAGATAAAGAAACTTGTGTTGTCTGCCAAGTTTTAGGCTTAGATGGTGAGTTAAAATGTCAGCCAACTGGGCCAAATTGCAACCTGTGATAAGCTCTGTCATTTCAAAGAGCCTTAAGACTTGCTGTGTTTTGTCTAGTTTGGTATGAAATCAGCTCGCAGCAGCTTGGAGTTAGGCTCTGGTATCTTCTTCTTTCCCTCTGTCTGATGCTTGTTGTGCATTGAGACTTTGAAGCTGTTCTTTAATTGAATAATATGCAGAGTGAAAAATAACACTTTAAAGAGAATGTGCTTCCTCTGAAAGAGCCTTATCCTGGTCATTAGTAAGTGTAACAGTCATCTCTGGGACTGGTGGCCATGTTTAAAACCACAGGTTGTAATATTTGAAGTGATCATGGTATAGTGCCTTGAGCTCCACCCTTGTTCTAATTCATCAATTTGAAAGCAGCTGTGAGCGATGGGCAGGTGTGCTGCAACCTGGGGGGATGGAGGAGCATGCCTGTGAAAGGTGGTGTGGAAAAGAGATACTTTCAAAACCATGCAGGAACTTTTCTATTGCTTTACAAGGTTGTAGTATCTCCTCTGTCACATTACACTAAACATAAGATAGAGCATTGTACTGAAGGGCTGGGCTTTTCCTCTTTGTAGGAGCCTAGGGGAACGTGCATCCCAGTTAGCCCCTAAGCCTGAGTTTGAAAGATTCAGAGGCTGTAAATAGATATTTAAATGTTCCCCATGGTATTCATACAGACTGGGCTATGGCCAGGAGTTGGAAAGTGCAATTGGGCTTTGGCCCCATTGAAGAGGGGTGCTGCCTGGGCAGCCAAGTGGTCCTAGCAATTGCACAGGCCTTGCTGTGAATGTGCATTTGTCACATAGCACCACTGTTTGGTCTCCAGCTTTTTTCCTTCATCTTACCTGCTATTTTTCTGGTGATTTGTTAGACAGCTTTTTGAATATTGCCTGTGAGAAAGGATCCCCACGTCTTAAAAATAATATCTATATATTAATCTTAAAAATAATATCTATATATTGAAAAAACAAAAACCTCCGACTCCTTGGCCTTGCCCAAAGCCCACAGTCTGCATCAAACACACAATGCAAAACCACTTTCCAGTTGTTGCAAGTTGTCTGTGTGTGCTCTAATACTAAAAAGCTTTCTGAAGCCTTTCAGTGGCTTATTTAGAGTTGGAAAGAGCCAACGTGCTTCAGAAGCAGGCACAATGTTCTAAACTTAGCTAAGCGCAATAGCCATTGAGTGTGCTGCCACAGTTACCCATGAAAAAAGGCAAAATGAATGCAAAGTCCTTGTAAAATTTCTGTGAATACATTATATAAAATCAAGGTCAAATATTGGGAGTTGGCTGCTCTGCTTTGTTTACATAGCTCTAGTTTAAAACATGTTAGGCCACATATCAACTGTATGGTCCTGTGCAAAAGAGGTGTAATAGTTTCTGTTCAGTCCCCAATGGACATTACTTCATTTAACAAAACTGTAAGTAAGTGGAGCACGTTTTGGCTGTTTCTGTATGAGACAGGTGGAGAGGGTGAGCTTTTTACCACAGCTTTTACTGTTAAGCAGGCTGAGTTCTTACCACAGATGGGAAGAACTGTCAGCTCCATTTAAAGGTGATGTTATAGGTTTAGTGGGACAATTATGCTGCAAATGCCCACATCTTGGCTAATATCTGGGTCTATAGAAACATGTGCTATATGGCTTTTTTGACTAATTGGAGACACAAATTTTCATTACTATTGTTAGAATAGGCTGTAAATCTATTTAAATATCTGAACTTAATAAGCAAATACATGCATTTTCCAACAGCAGTGGCAAAGGTGTCAAACCATGTGTTGGGGTCTTTGTCTAGAATTCACAGATGTGACTTGGTTAATTTAATAGCCTTACTCTGCAAGTTGTCAAAGTCAATTGGAAGATTCTCAGATTTCAATGCTATTTTCTGTCAATAAAGGTACCAGAACCTGGTCCTTGGCCATTATTTTACAAGGTTTATAACACTAAAAGTGAAAAAAAATCCTGTTATTCTATCAAAACTTACTGCAAATTTTTGTGTTGTGGGGAATCAAGGTGGCTTTCTTTATTTGTTTTTGAGAGAAAAATTCGAGAAAAGGCACCTTTGTATTCTATGTAGCTTGTTGCACATCTTCATTATATAACAATTCCAGAGTAAATTGATAATAAAATGCTGATACAATATACTGATAATTTGCAGTGGAGAAGTCCACTGGCCACAGGGAGGTAGGAATGACAGTACTGTTTTAAGAGGTAAGAGGAAGCTTGAGGAATAGAATAAATTCGGAAAAGCATGACCTGATAATTTTTTCCCCCAAAAATTATAGGCAATAGGCTAAATGCATCATGCAAATGGACTACTTGCATCTGCAAGTCCCAGGAGATTACCAGAGTCTTACCAGGAAAAGGCCTGCCTAGTAGAAATGCATTTGAAGTCTCTGAAAACACAAGGTTTTTTTCTGCCATCTTAACTATTTCTTCCATTAGTATCAGCATATCTGGAATTCCACATACTATTTGTTCAGTGCTCATTTCATCCTTTAATAAAAGCGTCTGTCTTTCCAAAGATAAGCCTGTTTTTCCTCTTCCCTAAAGAGAAAAGCAAGAATGCTTGACAGCTCCTTTCTTTCTCTTTCCTCTGCTCACTATGCAGCAAGTAATCAATCTTGGCTGAATGACATTTTTGAGAAATTGTCGTTGTAAATGTGTTGGTACTTAAGAAAAGTGTAAAATGCCCCTTGCATTCGCAAAGGTGGGAAATTAGAATTTACCTGAAACATACATGTGGTTGAGGAAGGCATAAAAATAAAACTGACTTTGTAACAAGAAAACTACAAGGCAGCGTTTTGAAGGAAGGGTGATTTACCTGAAGAAAGTTGCATGAATGGTCACCACTGTGAAAACTTAAATGGGTGGCTCCCAAATAAGTCCTTGAGAAGAGTGAGGGTGCCTAATTCTGGGTGGTGCTGAGTGCCCTTGGCATCAGACCCCATCTTACAAAAGGGTCTGCTTGTGCTTTCTTTCAATGCTGCTACAAGATTAGACATAATGTACCAAATATAACTCCTCTTTTGCAGGTTGTTTTGCAACTATTTTTCTTTTGCTTCTGCCTCATTTTATTTTTGTACAGTGTATTTACCATTATTTCAATAATTATGTAATAACATACCTCGATCCTTTAAATACATACGGTTTAATGCTTTTCCCAGTGGCATCTCAGCAGGCTTTGCAAACAGTGATCAATCAATAACCTTCACAAAGTCCTCTCCATCACTCTCTTAGTTACACAGTTAGGGAACTGAGGGATAACGGTGTTGAAAGACTTGCCCAAGGTCACACAAAGAGTTGGTAGCTGACTTCTTTTAATCCCAGACTCCTGTTTCAAACTTCAGACCACACGGCCTCATATAAGCGTGTTTATGTTTTGGGCATAGTATAGGGAACAGTCTTGCCACAGTGACTTTCTGGGTCAGTGACTATTCGTTTATAAATTGTAAGATTTCCAAAGCCAAATGTCTAAAAAGTAAAAACATGAGGGATACTTCAGGATTCTGAAAGCTGATGTAGCGAGGATGTAGATTTCTCACCAAGGGAAACCACTGATGTGTTCCAACATCATTTGGTTTGCCACCAACCAACAAGCTAGTGACGGTGGCACTGACTTGCAGTCAGTCTGTGCGAGGTATTTGTTAATGTTGCTACAACAGACATTCATTATAAACTACAGTTACCCACAGTTTACTCTGTTTATACAACCATTTAGTGGTTATTTATTAAAAATAAAATTTATGTATGGTTGTTGGAGGTATATTTTGGCAGGGAAGTGACCTTGGCAGAAATATGTCTGAACCAACACTCAGCCAGCAGTCACTCTTTATGTTGTCATATAAAACCTTGTTAAATAATATTTTGTTTCTATCTTCAATTGCTGTTATATAAGGCCAATAATGAAAGTCTCCCAAAGGATTGGTAAATGGAGTGAGTTTTTCTGTACATTTTCTCCATAAAATAAAGAACTAAGCCAATGAGTGTCAACATTATCACCTAGTTGAAGTGCTTGCTATAAACTTTGATAGTAAATTGTTTACTTTTAGATTTTTGCAGGTATAAAAGTTCTCTATATTTAAATACAATTTGAATGGCTTTTTGAGAACTAAGGATAATTCACATTCAGAAAGCACTTAAATTTCATTTCAGTGGGACTACTCACATGCTTAGAGTTAAGTGGTTGACTGAATTGTTTAATGCTCAGAAAATATACTAAAAATAAAACCAGGGAAAAACTTTGGATTCAGACAGGGAAGCAGTGTCAAAACTGATTGTACTTGTGATATTTTAAAAAGACACCTTAATGTTAATGTACAATGTCATTGCCTTTTACTGATTTGCATTCACTTGATGTTGTTTCAATATTGCTGCAATCTCACTGTCTTTTTCCTCAGTTTTTGTGTTTGGTTTTTGTTTTTGAGTCTTTAAAACAAAACCTTTGCATGAAAAACACAGGACTGAAAGTTGCAGTATAAAGCTAAGAAAGAATAGAGATTTCCAAATAGTGGAGCGTATTTAAATATATTGATATAGTTTAATGTGTGGAAAAAGTGGTTTCCATTTTGGCAGTAGAACAGATGATAGTGGAAGCTATCCTGCTCCTCCTGAATCTGTCATTCATCTCAGTAGCCAGTCCAGCCCAAACCATGGCAGTGAGAATAAAGTATAACTCGTTTTGAAGGAGCTTTTGGGAATATGAAGCAATGCCTCTAGATTAGCAGTGAAATGGTTGTTAGTATTTATCACACGGGAGAGGAGGAGGCATGTTCTAATGCAAGGCATTGGTGGTGTGAATATGGAGGAAGGCTGATAATTGCGAAGTCAATCCATCTCTGTAGATGTTATGAATATGATCAGAGGGGTGCATATGTGCTTCTAGAGGCAAAGGCATATGTTACATTCAAAGAAAGAAATGGCTCATCAGTTTGTGGACTACTAAAAGTAGGAGTGGTGGAAAGAATTACCTGTTCTTTGTGGATGTTGACTGTTATCACAGGGGAGGGACAGCAGAGGTGCAGCCATGTAGCTGTCTGCAAGGACTCCCTAGGTAGCATCCAGGTATGCCACTCACAAACATAAGTGTTTGGATAGCTGATAAAAACAGACAAGAAGGGGGTCTCTACCACTGCTGGCTACTCTGACAAAGACAAACAAGGATAAATACTGTCCTCAAACATTGTCCTAAACCAGGGAGTATCTCACTCTGGGGCATACCTGAAACTGTCTTTCTTCGCTGAAGTAAATAATTTGTCTATCTCTTGAGTCAGGAAAACCCACTGTAGCGCATTGGTTGTCAGGGGAATGTAAAACAAACCAGCCCTTGGCTTCCAGAACAAAAGGAGTGCAGTCCCTAGCTGTCAGAGAAAAACAAATAAATAAGGAAAACCTCAGGCCCTTGCTTTGGGGTAAAACAAAAATGTCCTGGTTTGAGGTAAAACAGGACCAATTTTGTTCAGTAACTTTGCTTCTTAGCTGGGCCTCTTCTAACTACTGAAATTAACAGCATATTGTTCCCATCCGTCACTGAGTCCAGCCTGGGACTGCCCCAGTGCCAGCCGGTGTCTTGATTGTCATCTTGGGAGCTTGATAGGGTTTTGTATATATTTCATTATTTCTTTTTATTTTATTAATAATATTTCATTAAAGTAGTTTAGTTCCTTCTAAACTTGTGTCTCTTTTTCCCTCCTCTGCCTCTCTCTTTGAAGAGTGGTATAGAGGGGAGCATCTGTTGGTCCCATCTGGGGTCCCCCAGGTTTCCAGTAGCCAGTTTGGCCTAAACCACAACAGATACAAAAGACCCCTCTTTGCTCTGGGCTGGCTATGGTAGTCACCATTTGAAAAAGTTAGACTTCACCCACAGTTACCACATGGCAATAGCTCTTTTCCCCACGCTTACAGAAATATCTGTGTCTGCCAGGTGGGAACTGTGGCTACATGATAACTTCTGAATTGTGATCAGCATTGGTGTGTGTGCCTCAGCCCAGCAGTAGCTGTGGCCCTTGCTGACTGGTGTTAGTTGGCCAGGGCAGATGTACATTCAGTTCCTCCCTCCTAGGAAACAAAGAGAATGAAAGACTGTTAATCATGGTTCTTTCTTCTGAGAGACAGACTGTGGCTGGCTTTTGCAGGGCTTGGTGTATCTTTTAGACCTGTAGACCTTCACCTACCTGAGTGGGCTAATAACACCAGTCTTTCCATGATTAAAGTGTTCTATCTCCTTTCTTTGAGCTGAGATACCATCTTTCTGACAGCAGAACCAGGCTCATCTGGCAAACAGCAGCTTGTGTAATCCTGACAGAGTGAATGGCTTCAGAAGTTAATTTTGTCTCCTAGCTCCTGGCCCATCAGCACTCCCTATACCATCTCGACTCTGTGAGTGCTTGCTCGGGGGCTCTCCCGCGAGACTGGTGATGTGGGCAGTGTGTATGGAGGGTCTTGCTGGCTCGTCTCAAACTGTTGTTGCACCTGGCTGTGTGTTTGTTCTGAAAGCTGGCACTGTTAAGCGTGGTATTTAACCCTCCCACAGCGGCCGCAGGTCTACTCCTACCCCATCTTTTCTCTTTGCAATAGAGAAGCATCTTTGTCCCTGAGAGCGACTGTGTGGGAGGCATTGTTGAGAGGTTCAGTGTGTGTGAGAAGGGCTCCATATCACTTCTGTTGCTCTCCCTTGCACAGCATTTTTGTTAGAATTCGTAGTGCTTGCCATCCCTAATGATCTGTAAGAATGTCTTGGGAAAACCTGGGGGCATTGCAATACAAAGGAATAATCAATACAGGTAAAGGATATAATGCAGTGAGGAGAAAGGCTTTACTTTGATAACTTTGAGAGCTGGAATTTGAAGCCTTTCAAAAAGCTCTTACAAAATTGCTATTACTTTTGTGTTCATAGTTGTTTTTGTGATGTGTGTTTCTCTCTGTTCATCATCATCATGTTGTACAATGTTTCTTAGATTTAAGGAGAGCGCTACATGCTGTGCTATGCATAGAGTAGTGAAGTGGCCTTTATCCACAGGCCATCAGGAGCCATCAAGTAAGTGTTGCTTTTTGCAGCAAAACAAAGCATGCAGTTAGGAGTTTGAATCCACAGCCACACTTATTTGTTTGACTTTGAGCCTGAAAGAGCTAATATGGGAGAAGAATATATCAAATGAAATACTGGGGGGGGGGGGGAACGCAGACAACAACC